>NW_024354911.1:5919434-6128899 GCF_902729225.1 Pteropus medius
GCGGTGGGGGGAAGGCAAGGCTGGGGTGTTTCAGGACAGATGACATCATGTAGACCCATAGAAACAGATGTTCTGACTTTCTATGCTCCATGAACTCAGTTTCGTGCCACCTACTGGAATGGAAACTTGCCAGGCCATCCGGAGGGAGTTTCTAAGATGAGTGGGTGGGACTGCACTGCTTTCCTTTCATTAAAACAGGAAGGGCCTGGGCTGGAACGAACGTGTGAGTGAGGACATTCAAAAATGGGCATGGAAAGCCAGTGCTCAAACCCGCAGTAGGTAAAGACTCCAGTCCACTGAGCAGATTTGTAAGTGAGATGCTGAAATAAATTTTCCATTCCACTTCTCCCTCCCCTACTCCAGAAAGCCATGGGATATTTTTAGCAAGTAAAGTAAATGTCCCATAAAAAATGAACATAAAAATACCATACAGGGGACAGGGCACCCTTCCATCGGTTTCCAAGAGATCCCTGGAATGACCATTAAATTAAACAGGATTCAAAGCCAGTATTGGCAGAGCGGATAGGCACAGGCCAGCACTGGTCTGAAAAGACCTGGGAAGGAGAATAGAGAAAAGAAACTGGCCCAAAGAACCCCATATATAATTAAGTGTGGGACTGAGTGAAAATCCACAAAGCACACCATGTGCCTCTTCTGTGATCTCAGAACCATTTATTTGCTAAATCCAATGACCTTTCTCCATGCTCATCTTCCCTGACCTTTCTGTGGTATTTGACATGTTCTTTCTGTTCTCAGCCTCTGTGGAGCTGTCCTATCTCCATCTTCCTTCATAGCTCTGCCTCAAGCTAACCAGGTCCAAAGCGAGGCCTTGATTTTCCTCCCCAAACCTGCCCAACTCTTCATTAACCCCTCCATTAAAGGTACTTTCTATTCCCCAGGCCAAAACCTTGGAGTCACCCTTGACTTCTCTCTCTCACACTCCACACCCAATCTGTCAGCAAATCCTGCTGGTTCAGCTTTCCAAATATACTGAGCTCTGACCACTTTTCACCACCTCCACTGCTCCCCCCACTCCTCCCGCAGCCCCATCCAAACAACCATCAGATCTCGCCTGAATTATTGCATTGCCTTCCCGATTTGTCTTTCCACTTTACCCTTGCTCCCTTCAGATCATGGACTTTCAATACAGGAGTCCGATGGATGTCATGAAAACGAAAATCAGATGATGTCACTCTCTGCTCAAAGCCTTCCTAAGACTTCCTATCCTACTTCGAGGGGAAACTGAAGTCTTTACGATGGCCTTCAAGGTCTCACATGGTCTATCCCCTCCTAAACTGGCTTGGCTTTGCCTTGCCCTGCCTTGCCCTGCCTGCCCTGCCTGCCCTGCCCTGCCCCTTCCTTTCCTTTCCTTTCCTTTTTTTATTTTCTTTCTTTTCTTTTCCTTTCCTTTTCCTTCTCCCTTTTCTTTTCATCTTTTCCTAGTTAGCCCTTTAGTCACCGTGCTCCAGCCACACGGGCTCTGTGCTGGTCCTTACCCTCACCAGGCGAGCGTTCGTCTCTGGGCCCTTTCACGTGCTACTTCCTCTGCCAGAAATGCTTTTCCACCGATGTCCTCACAGTTTACTCCTTCAGTTTCTTCAGTGGCACTTCCTTGGTCACTCTATTTAAAATTGCAACCATCTAACATTTTGCTATTCCTTTCCTTCCTTTATTTCTCTCCTTAATGCTTATCACTACTCCCCTACCATAGTGTAAACTTATTTATCTTCTTTATAACCTACTTCCCCACTAGAATGTAAGATCTATGAGAGCACGGATCTCTGTTTCTTTTCTGTTTGCTTTTGTTGCTGCACATCTAGCAGAATCTTTAACTGAATAAATAAAATGAATGAATGAGCGAGTGAAGCTATGTGCTAAAATCCACAATAACTCCTGACCTCCCTTCTCTAAATATGGACACCACTACTGGTCACACCTTCTAGCTTATGCAAGCTCTCCTGAGCTGCTCACATTTACCAAACACTCAACTGCACTGTTTCCTCCTCCAACATAGATCTTCCTTCTGATGACTTAACTCAGTCTCTGCTCAAGTTGGGAAAACCACGACAAACCTCTCAAAGTGATGCCGGGCAAGTGGCTTTGACAAACTCCGAGGGTCTACATCCTCACTTGGGAAATGGGTGAAATAACACTCATATCCATCAGGTTGTTGTGAGGAGGAGATGAGGTCATCTGTCTCTAGCATTTCTTCCTGTGCCTGATACAAAGCAGGTGCTTAGTTAACACTGCTTCCCTCCTCTGACGTGTTTGTGCCATTCCAAATGGCTCTGATGGCTGCCAGATTCTCCAGGTCTCTCCCTTCAGTCCCTTCACTGAGCTAACCTCCTTGTCCACTATTACACAATTTCTTCAGGTTACTCTCTTGGTTCAAAAATCCACAGTTTCCTTCTGAAGAAGGAACATTTCATTGAACCCAACCTCACAGAGTTAAAAACAAATCAAATGAAATTGTTTCATGTGGTCAGCCCAAACAAACCAATTTCTTTGTAGGAGCTGCCCAGTAGACACCCGAGTGAAGACCAGAGCCCAGTCTACCATGAAGAGCTTGCCAGCTCATCAGCCAAGCACCCGGAACCGCTTGTAGACTTCCAAGCTCTACATGCTCTTCCTTGTCTCTGAGCCATTGTGAAAGCAGCCCCTGAGCCTCTTTCCCCTCCCCTTCATCACCCCTAAAATAGAACCACATTCTTCAGGACCCTTAAGGCAAGTCCTCCTTTGAAAACCCCTCCCCAAGGTGGCTTAGCTTCCCCTCTACTATGTTCCTATCACATGATCTGCTCACCCCACTATTGCATGGTCAATGCTGAGTGGCATCTGCCTATTTACTCATCTGCCTCCCCAACATAGGCTGTGAGCCCTGGTGAGCAGGGACTGTGTCCTGGTCATTCTCTTGAACTAGTATCTCAGACAATATTTGGCACATGGTACGTGTTGAATAAATGCTCTTTGAATGAATGAGCAAATAAAGTAGTGAAAAAATGAATGACTCGATAACTGTATGAAGACATGCAACACTCCACCAACCCAAGTGGAAGTGTATGAGAGCATAAAGACGCTGGAAAAACACACTTCTTAGGAACAGAACCAAGATGGCACGCACCCCACCGGCCTTCTATCCTGAGTCCCTCTCCTCTTCTCCCTGCTCACACTTGTTCTACCTGAGCTGCCTCACCCATCCCGGAGGCTTCCGCTCCCATCTGAGTGTCATTGACTCCCAAAGCAATGGTCCTGAATTCTCTGCCAAACTTAAGATAATTTTTCTTGCCTATGGCTTTTCTATTTGAATTTTTACTGCCACCACTCTCTCTATGATTTGGAGAGTGTTTGCATTCCAGGAACAAGCAACTCTTGTGCAGGCTGCATTCTGAACCTCCACCAACTGAAATACAACTCCTGCTACAATGTGTTCTAGAGGATTTTAGCAGATTTGGTGAAGGTAAATGCATCCCCTGTTCCCAGGGAAGTGCGGTATTTCACAGTGACAGAGGACGGAGAAGCAAACTTAAAGCTACTTGCCTTGAAATGTAGAAACTAAAAACCCAGAGCCTGGATGTGTAGGGCAGGAGTGGGGAACTTCCTGCCTCCAGCTCTTGGCTCAGTCTTCTTCCAGTCCTTGGCAAATAAAAGAAACTTCATTACATTAACGAAGAAAGATACTTATCAGTCAGATCCTACTGTCTGGAAATTATCCAAAGCCAATTGGATGACACACGGGTGGTGATACATTTTACAGGCACGTTCTCGTGAGCCTACTCCATTTCAGAATGTATTTTGGCTTCTTACCTTTCAATTCAACCCTTTTTCTCCAGAACCTGTGCTAAGTCGTAAAGGAAGTCTTTTGCTTCCCACTCTTGTTTTATATTGTTGACTGAAGTCATAAAGTCACTAGACCTGAGAGTTGGAAAGACCTTTAGAGATTATCTGGTCTAACCCCCTCGTTTTTGTGGGCAAGGAAACTGTCAGAGGTAACTTTAACTTTGAATTTTATGAGGCCTATTTGTGTTGACAACATGATTGATTGCCCCGCTTCCAAGACTGAAGATTTGCAAGGGGAAGTTTTAAAAAAATAAAAAAAGGTAGTGCTCTTCCTGAGGGGAGGGAGCATAGAGAAACAGCTTTCACTGCCCTGGCTTTCTGTGCCACACCCTCCACAGGATATAATGCAGGATCTCACAACCTGGTGTACAGCAACCACAGTAGAAACGGCTGTAGAAAGTCGCTTCTCCTCTTAAAGAGAAGCTTTGAAAGGTCAGAGGTCATTACCCATCCCTGAAGGTGACTCAGACGACCCGACTAAGAACTGCCAAAGCAATAATGTGTTCAGTCAGCGGCACCCACTGTTCTGAAACTGGGTTTCTCTCAGGGATTCTGGCTGTTTGTACCTCTTTAAATGAATCTGCTCCTATGCACTGCAGCTGTCCAACCCCTTTCTCCCTGAGCAGAGACTGAATGTGGCCACAGGCACTTACTTCCCTGGTAGCCGGTGGCTTGGTTTAGGAGCAGTGTACACCTTAGGCTGTGATGTATGATGCTGGGGGCGAAACTTGGAATCATTCTGGAAAAGGCACAAAGTTCATAGCAAGAAAACCCACATTGAAGCCTGTTTACAGAGACAACGAAAAAGATCAGAAATGGAAAACTAGTTTCATGTCAAATCTGATGGGCAGTATCTGCCTGGAACACTGTTTTGAGAAAGGTTGGTGGTGGTAGTGGTGGGTGTCAGTCCCAGTGACTAAGGGAGAGAGGGTTGGCTGAAGTACCTGGCCACAGGTAACCCTGAAATCCTATTGTCTTAGGTCAGGTAATGAAACCAGTAGCCTAAAATGGAAACTAAAACTCTGGATCAGGCAGTAGGTGAGACCATCGCACAGAGAGGGTCTGAGAACTGCTGACCAGCAGGCAAAGAGAAGCTCTCTCTGCCCACACCCTGGAGCCAGCCCAGAGGCGAGAACTCAGGAGCAATCTGATGTGTGTGTGGAGGGATATGACTCTCCTTGTCATTCCCAAGGCTGTTACAGATTTTCTCCCCTGGTGTCCCCTGCCCCTGAGTGTGGGCCAAAGGGGAGGCTGTGAATAATGACACCAAGTATTTTTCTGCAACTACTCAGATAATCACCTGTTTTTTCCCTGCTAGTCCTTAATATAATTAATTTTTCAAATGTTAAACTTACATTCCTGAGATGAAATCTTCTTGGTCACGACGTATTATATTTTTATATATTGTTGGGTTAATTTGCCAAAATAGTAAGAATTTTTCATATCTATGTTCATGGGGGATTTTAGGTTGTAATTTTCTTTCTTAAAAATGACTTTGGGATGGCGAGGAAACATGGTGGAGTAAGAGACATCCTCAGATCTCTCCCCCTGAAATAACAATAAGCTGAACGTCTAAAACTCAACAAAAAACACCCAAGCTACACACCAGCGTGTCTGAGCATGGGATCTGCACATAAAAGCTACCACAGGTCAAAACCCTGGGTTTCGGGTGGTGACCTTGGAGAAATAAAGAAGCTGCCTCTCGCAGCCGCTGGTGCTCCCTGCAGGAGGAGGGGGAGGGGTGAAGGTGCGACGACTACCCTGATCAGCCTGCCTGGAAGTGCCGGAACTTGTAGCAGCCAGCACCAGGGCCCACTCATCAGGGCAGAAGGCAGAGAAGTGAGACAGGACAGCAGAGAAACAATAGTTGATATTTACTGGCCCCAGTTCCAACCCAGCTGCAGCCCCCAACCCCCAACCCAGAGGGCTCCCTCCCCCCATACCCTCCGAGACTGAGACCAATACTTCGGAGCCCCGGGGGAATCTGAGCAAACACAACTGAAACTGTTGCTAATGCTGACAGGGAATGAAACTGAGAGTAGCAAGTTGTGATTAAATATCTACAAGAAAAAAAAAGACATTTAGGCTTCATATAAAGCAGAGATCCAAGAGGCTTAGACGCTACCTACTGGAAACCAAAAGAAAAGCACCTTCTTTGCAACAGACTAAAGAGAGACCTTTGTATAATAAATAAATCTTCATTCCAGAAAAACAACAGAATACACGTCCATTAATGCCCAGGTGCAGAAATAGTCCATTAAACACCATGAACAACCAAGGTGATAAGACATCTCAGAAACAAAGAGAAAAAATCCAGAAAATAAGCTTACAGACATAGAAACATGCAATTTAAATGACAGAGAATTCAGAATGGTACTTCTGAAAAAACTCAATGAGATCCCAAATAACTCAAATCAGCAATTTCAGGAATTGAAAAAACAACTAGATGAGCAGAACAAGGAGATTGAAACCCTCAAAAGAAATCAAATAGATCTTACGGAGATGAAGAACACACTGCAAGAGTTAAAAAATGAAATAGCAAGCTTGGGAAATAGAGTTGACCGAATGGAGGAAAGGATATCGAAAACAGAAATCTAGAAATAAATCAGAAGGAAGAAGAGAGAAAACGAAGACTGAAAAATAATGAAAGAGAAATACAAGAACTAGCTGATTACATCAAGAGAGGAAACATAAGAATAATGGGCATTGCCTAAGGCAAGGAAAAGGAGTAGGGACTAGAAAGCATTTTCAGACAAATAGTGGATGAGAATTTCCCAAATCTAAGGAATGAGCTGGAGCTTGGAATTCAAGAAGTCAACAGAACACCCAATTATCTCAACCCCAAAAGGCCTTCACCAAGACACATTGGATTAAAGTTATCAAAAATCAGTGACAAAGAGAATTCTCAAGGCACTCAGAGAGAAAAGAAGATGGTAACGTATAAAGGAAAACCCATTATATTATCCTCAGACTTCTCAGCACAAACCTTTCAAGCCAGAAAGACGTGGAATCCAATATTTAAACTATTAGGTGAAAAGAACTACCGGCCTAGAATAATGTAACCAGCTAAGCTCTCCTTTAGATATGAAGGAGACATTAAGATCCTTCCAGACATACAGAAATTAAGAGAATTCTCCACTAAGAGGCCTGCACTACAGGAAATACTGAAAGGGGTCAGGTCACCTAAAACAAAATAACAAAACTAAACAAAAAAAATACATCATAATTAGGAGTAAAGTGACTATTGAGCAAATAGAAGCAGAGTAGTGCAACCCTTCTAAGAACAGGGCATTAGAAGCTTAAATAATAAGAAGAGAATTGCTATAGCAAGATAGTAATGAACGTTCAGTTTACATAGGGACAAATTGAGACAACAACAATGACTGAAAAGGGGAAGATTCAAAGATCCAAATTCGCAAAGGGAAATGAAGATAAGGCGCGCACAGAAGAAAATGGACGAATATATATATATAAAACTATCCTTTACATATTTGTAATATGTAACAGAAAATCAGAACTGAAGTATATAACATAAAACAAGAAGAACCAGAGGCAAAACCCACAAAAGCCAACCAAAATAAAGAAAACAGCAATGCAAGGATAAGGAATCAATGGAAACATCGAGCTACCGGAAAGCAAAAGATAAATGGCTATAGGAAGATCTCATATTTCAATAATCACCCTAAATGTAAATGAACTTAACTCACCAATAAAAAGGTACAGAGTTGCAGAATGGACCAAAAAACAGAACCTAACCATATGCTGCCTCCAGGAGACACAGCTCAGGTCCAAAGACAAATATACTCTCAAAGTGAAATGGTGGAAAATGATATTTCAAGCAAATGGCATTCAGAGAAAAGTGGAAGTAGTGGTACTAATATTGGATGAAATAGACTGCAAAATAAAAAAGGTAAAGAAAGATACTGAGAGACATTTCATAATGATAAAGGGAATCATGCACCAAGAAGACATAACATGTATTAATATCTATGCTCCCAATCAAGGAACCCCGATTGTTCAGCAATTCCTAACAGAACTAAAGGTAGAAACAGACCAAAACATTATCATAGTAGGAGACCTAAATACCCCATTATTGGATATGGATAGATAATCCAAACAGAAAATCCATAAGGAAATAACATCCTGAAATGACACATGAGACCAACTGGACATAATTGACATTTACAGAGCCATCCATCCCCAAACAGCTGTTTATACATTCTTCTCTGGTGCACATGGAACGTTCTCAAGAATCGATCATGTACTGGGACACAGAGATAGCCTCAACAAATATAAGAGGGTTGAAATCATACCAACCATATTCTCTGATCATAATGCTTTGAAACCAGAGAACAACTGCAAAAAGAAATCAGGAAGAACCACAAATACATGGAGATTAAACAGCATGCTACTGAAGAATAATTTGGTCAGGGAAGAAATAAAAAAAGATATCAAGAGATACATAGAAATGAATGATAATGATAGTAAAACATATCAAAACTTTTGGGACACAGCAGAAACAGTAATAAGAGGAAAGTTTATAACATTACAGGCCTATCTCCAAAAAGAAGAATGAGCCCAAATAACCTAATGCTTCATCTCAAAAACCTAGATAAGGAAGAACAAATGAAGCCTCAAGTTAGCAGAAGGAAAGAAATTGTCAAAATTAGAACAGAAATAAATAAAATTGAAAACAAAAAAATATATATAGAAAAAATAAATACAACAAGGAGCTGGTTCTTTGAGAGGGTTAATAAAATTGACAAACCCCTGGCTAGACTCACTCAAGAAAAAAGAGAAAGGACACAAATAAACAAAATCAAGGATGAAAGAGGGGAAATTACGACTGACATCACAGAAATATAAAGGATCATGCAAGAATACTATGAAAAAGTATAAAACACCAAATTTAATAATCTAGAAGAAATGGACTAGTATTTTAAAAAATACAATCTTTCTAGACGACATCAAGAATCTGGAAAATTTAAATAGACCGATAGCAGTATGGAAATTGAAACAATCATCAAAAACCTACCAAAAAGGAAAAGTCCAAGACCACATGGCTTCACCAGTGAATTCTACCAAACATTCAAAGAAGATTTAATACCTATTCTCCTCAAACTCTTCCAAAACATCGAAGAGGAGGCAATACTTCTCAACTCACTTTATGAGGCCAATATTACTCTGATACCAAAACCTGGTAAAGTTAACACACAAAAAAAGAAAACTACAGACCACTATCTCTCATGGACACAGATGCAAAAAATTCTAAATAAGATGCTAGAGAACCGAATACAGCAACATATTAAAAAGATTATACACCACAATCAAGTGTGCTTCATTCCAGGGGCACAGGGATGGTTCGACATATGCAAATTGACTAATGTGATACACCACATGAACAAATTAAAAAATAAGAATCATATGATCATATCAATAGATGCAGAAAAAGCCTTCGAGAAGATACAGCATCCATTTATGATCGAAACACTTAACAAAATCTGTGTAGAAGGAAAGTACCTTAACATAATAAAGGCCATATATGACAAACCATCAGCCAACATTACACTTAATGGTGAAAAACTAAAAACCTTCCCTCTAAGATCAGGAACAAGGCAAGGCTGTCCACTGTCACCACTCTTATTCAATATGACATTGGAAGTCCTAGCAAGTGCAATCAGACAAGAGAAAGATATAAAAGGCATCCAAACAGGAAACAAAGAAGTCAAACTGTCACTATTTGCGGATGACATGATTCTCTATATAGAAAACCCTAAAGACTTCACAAGAACACTACTAGAAACAATAGCAAATACAGTAAAGTCTCTGGATACAAAATCAACATTCAAAAATCCATAGTGTTCCTATACTCTAATAATGAAGGGTCAGAAAAAGAAGTGGAAAAAATAATTCCTTTTGCAGTCGCAACAAGAAGAATAAAATACCTAGGAATGAATTTAATGAAACATGTGAAGGACCTATATAATGAAAACTACAAGACCCTATTAAAAGAAATGGA
The DNA here is from genome assembly GCF_902729225.1 of Pteropus medius. Taxonomy (NCBI): domain Eukaryota; kingdom Metazoa; phylum Chordata; class Mammalia; order Chiroptera; family Pteropodidae; genus Pteropus; species Pteropus medius. The sequence goes on from NW_024354911.1 coordinate 5,929,291, forward strand.
AGAAGATACAAAGAAATGGAAAGATATTCCGCGTTCTTGGATTGGAAGAATCAACATAATTAAAAAGACCACATTACCTAAAGCATTATACAGATTTAATGCAATCTCCATCAAAAGCCCATTGGCATTTTTGAAAGAAATACAACAAAAATTCATCAGATTTCTATGGAAGCACAAAAGACCCGAATTACCAAAGCCATCCTGAGAAAAAAGAACGAGGCTGGAGGCATCATTCTGCCCAACTTCAAATTATACTACAAAGCGACAGTAATCAAAACGGCATGGTATTGGCAGCAAACAGACACATGGACAGTGGAACAGAATCGAGAGTCCAGAGGTAAACCCATATTTATATGGGCAAATAATTTTCAGCAAAAATGCCAAAAACATACAGTGGAGAAAGGAAAGCCTCTTCAATAAATGGTGCTGGGAAAACTGGAAAGCCACCTGCAAAAGAATGAAACTAGACTGTTGTCTACCACCACACACCAAAATTATCTCACAATGGATTAAGGACCTGAATATAAGACCAGAATCAATAAAATGCATAGAAGAAAACATAGGAACTAAACTCAAGGACCTTGGACTTAAAGAGGATTTTATGAATTTGACCTAAAAAGCAAGGGAAGTAAAAGCAAAAATAAATGAATGGGACTACATCTACATCAAACCAAAAAGCGTCTTCCCAGCAAAAGAAACCGTCAACAAGGTAAAGAGACAACCATCAGAATGGGAAAATATATTTGCACGCAACGCCTCTGATAAGGGCCTAAGATCCAAAATATACAAAGAATTGATATGACTCAATAACAACAAAAAACCAAACAATCCAATCAAAAAACAGGCAGAGGACCTGAACAGGCACTACTCCCTAGAGGACATGTAAATGGCCAACAAATATATGAAAAGATGTTCAACATTGCTAGCTATTAGGGAAATGTAAATCAAAACTACAATGAGTCTATAGCCATGCTACCTTGAATAAGCCCTATCCCATCTGATCTTGGAAGCTAAACAGGGTCGGGCCTGGTTAGTATTTGGATGGGAGACCACCTAGGAAGACCAGGTGCTATAGGCATAAAATATAAGAAAATAAAGGATTGTAAGCTGACAAAGTCCTTGCAACCAAGGGTTGCCTTGCCTAAAAACAAAAAAACAAAAAAACGCTATAATGAGTGACCGTCTCACACCTGTTAGAATAGCTGTAATCAACAGGACAAGTAATAACAAATGTTGGAGAGGATGCAGAGAAAAAGGAACCCATGTACACTGCTGGTGGAACAGTAAATTGGTACAGCCACTATGGAAAACAGTATGGCGCTTCTTCAAAACACTAAGAATTGATCTACCATATGATTCAGCAATCCCTCTACTGGGTATTTACCCCAAAGACTTGAAAACCATATCTGAAAAGATATTTACACACTGATGTTCATAGCAGCACTATTCACAATGGCCAGGACATGGAAGCAATCGAAGTGTCCTACAATAGATGATTGGCTAAAGAATCTGTGGTAGATATATACAATGGAATATTACTCAGTCATAAGAAGAGATGAAATACTATCATTTGCGACAACATGGATGGAACTTGAGATAATCATGCTAAGTGAAATAAGTCAGACAGAAAAAGTTGAAAATCACATGATATCACTTACATATGGGATATAAACCTAAAAGCAACAAATGAACAGGACAAATAGAGACTCAGAAACATGGACAATGGATTAGTGGTTACCAGAGGGTAGTGGGTGGGAGAGGAAGGAAGAGGTAAAGAGAGTAAAAGAGGTCAAATATAGAGGGTTGGGGAAGGGTGAAGTGGATAAAGGGGATCAAATATATGATAGCTGAAGAAAACTGGACTTTGGGTGGTAATCACACAATAGAATATATAGATGCCAAATTATAATGTACACCCCAAAATTATATAATTGTATTACCAATGTTACCCGAATAAACTTAATAAAAAATGACTTTGTTGGTTTTGGTATCAGAGTAATGTAGCTCAAAGAATGATTTGGGAAGTATTTTCTCCTCTTCAATTTTCTGGAAGAGTTTATTTGAAATTACTTTTCTTTCTTAAATATTTGATAGAAATCACCAGTGATACCATTTGAATCTGGAATTTTCTCTGTGCTAAGGATTATAAGTAAAAATTCAGTTTCTTTAATGGTAACAGGTCCGTAGGGGTTATCTATTTCTTCTTGAATGAGCATTCATTATCTTTCAAGGAATTGATCGATATCATTTAAGTTGCTGAATGTGTATAGAGTTGGTCATAGTATTCTCTTATTATTCTTTCAATGTCTGTTGCAACTGTAATTAAGTCACTTTATTTTTGGCTGATATTGGTAAATTGCATCTCTCTTTTTTTGTCTTAATCAATATGACTAGAGATTCACTAATTTTATTGATTTCTAAAATAATAAGTGTTTGGTTTCACTGATTTTCCCTTTGATTTTGAGGTTTAATTTGCTCTACTTTTTCTACTTTTTTAAGGTGGATATTCAGGTTATTAATTGAGACACTTCTAACAAATTCCTTGTAAACACTACTTTACTAATGTTCTACAATATTTGGTATGTTGTGTTTTCACTGTTATTCAGTTCAAAATATTTTCTAATTTCACTTTTTTATAGATTTGTTGAAATATAATAGGCAAGTAGTTGCTCATGTTTACATTATACAATTCAACGAGTTTTCCCCAATTATAGTTGGCATACAATAATATATTAGTTTCATTTGTACAGCATAGTGATTAGAGATCTATATAACTCACAAAATGGTCACCCCACTAAATCTAGTAGCCTTCTTCCCCCTTACATATTTATTATACCATTATTGACTATTTTCCTTATGTTACACTTTATATCTCCATGACTATTTAGTAACGATCCATTTGTACTTCTTAATCTTTTTACCCTTTTTCACTGTCCCTCCCCAATCTCCTCCCATCTAGTAGCCTTCAAAATATTCTCTGCGTCTATGAGTTTGTTTCTGTTTTTGTTGTTCATTTTTTTCTTTAGATTCAACATATACATCAAATCTTGTGTTATTTGTCGTTATCTGACTTACTTCATTCAGAGCAATACCCTCTAGATCCATCAAAGTGATATCTTTTTCCAGTCCTTTCCTTTCAGTCTATGTGTGTCTTTTAATTGGAAGTGAGTCTTTTGTGGGCAGAATATGTAGGGGTCTTGTTTTCTTATCCATTCAGCCATTCTATCTTTTGGTTGGAAAACTTAATTCTTTTCACTTGAGATACTTGTTGATCGATATATAGTTATTACGATTCTTTATTCATGTTTTGATACATGTTTTTTTCTTCTTAAAGAAGTCCCTCTAATATTTCCTGTAAAGCCAGCTTGATGTTGATGAATTCCTTTAGCTTATTTTTGTCTGGGAAGCTCTTTCTCGGTCCAACTCTAAATGATAGCTTTGCTGGATAAAGTATTCTTGGGAAATTTGGGGTTTTCATCATTTTGAATATTTTGTGCCAAGCCCTTCTGTTCTGCATAGTTTCTTTTGAGAAATTGGCTGCCAGTCTTATGGGAGCTCCCTTGAAAGTAACTAACTGCTTTTCTCTTACTGCTTTTAAGAGTCTCTCTTTGTATTTAACTTTTGGCATTTTAATTAAGATGTGTCTTGGGGTGAGCCTCTTTGGGTTCATCTTTTTGGGGACTCTCTGAGCTTTCTGGGGTTGTATGTCTATTTCCTTCACTAGGTTAGGGAATTTTTCCATCATTATTTCTTCAGACAGGTTTTCAACTTCTTGTTCTCCCTCTTCTCCTTCAGATATTCCCATGACACGGATGCTGTTACATTTAATTTTGTCCCATAGGTTCCTTAAATTATTATCATATTCTTGGCTTCCTTTTTTCTTGACATTCTGATTGGGTGTCCTTGGCTTCCCCATCTTCTATATTGGTGGTTGGTTCCTCTTCATCATCCACTAATATACTCTTTATATTGATTCCCTCTAATATACTCTTTATCTCAGATGATGTATTCTTCATTTCTGACTGGTTCCCTTTTATAATTTCCATTTCTATTTTTATGTTTTTTATCTTTTTGTTAAAATTTTCACTGAGTTCATCTACACTTCCCCTAAGTTCGTTGAGCATCCTTATAACCAGTGTTTTGAACTCCACATTGACTCCATTTTTCCTGGAATCCTATTCTGTTCTTTCATATGGATTCTGCTTCTTTGTCTTCCTACTTTTACTGCCTTTCTGTGTCTGTTTCTATGTACTAAACAAAGCTCCTGCGTCCCTCGGTCTTATTAGCATGGCTTTGTGTAGTAGGTGTCCAGAGGCACAGTCCTGAGAGGGGTTCAGCTGCAGGCCAAGTTAGCCCCAGGCTGTACCTCTCCAGGACCATCTGTTAAGATTCAGCAAGCAATCCACAGATTCTGTGCTTATAGTTGCTTCAAGAGGCCACACCAGAAACTGAAGCCAACTACCACTAGTGTGGGTCTTGGAGTTGCTCAGCCAGTGGCACAGGACTTGCTGAGGACACACCTGAATGTAGCTTGGGTGGGGCCACGAGTTGGGGAGGTGGAGTTTCAGGGAATCCTCTGGGCAGAGGAACCTCTGCTATCCCATTTGATGATGTCTCCACTATGGCAGCGCTTTGTCCGCACAATGGGAGGGGGGAGTTCTCAACAGAGGAATAATGGACACCATCAGCACTTCTGCCCGAGAGACAGCGTCGCCTCCAGCCTGGCTCAGACAACTCAGTGTCCCCCTGTAAGTCCCTGGTGCCCCCTGAGCATTTGACCCTGTGCTGGTGCTCAGAGTGAGCAGGTCCATCACTGTGAAAGTCCGCTCTCAACATAGCTCCTTTAAGGGGCATCTGCAGCTGCTGCCGCCACAGCCTCTGTGCCATTCAGTCCCTCAGGACTGGTAGCCTTGTGTCTTCATCCCCTCCTACCTTCTACTGTTGCAGCGTGATTTCTTATTTCTCTCCCTAGTTGTAGGGCTTTTGTTCATCCAGACCCCAGGCAACTCTGCTTGCTGTTTGCTCCGTGTTTCCTTCTCAACTTTGATGTAGTCGCAAGAGGGATGAACAAAGCTTCTATCATCTATCCCATTTTGTCAGGTCTCTCTAATTTCACTCTAGCTTTTTTGCTCCATAGGTTATTTAGAAGTATGCTAGTTTCCAATATTTGGAGATTTTTCCATGTATTTTTTTCTTATTGTTTTCTAATTTAATTCCATTATAGTCAGAGAACATTTTGAATTAGTTGGTTTTAATTTTTTGAGGCTTGTTTTACACCCTACAATATTGTCTTAGTAGATATTCCCTGTGCACTTGAAAAGAATATTTATGCCCTTCAATAGCTCAGCTGGTAGAGCATAGGACTGTAGTGTCGCCATAAAAACATTTTTAAAATTAAAAAAAAAAAGAATGTTTATTATGCTGTTGTTTGGTGGCATGTCTCTCTATATAATTATATAAATGGTTTATATATTTGGTTTATTTATTACAAATAGTTTCGATTATAGTGTTTATTATGTTGTTTAAATTTTCTATGTCCTTACATATTTTCTACTTATTTTATTAATTATTAATAGAGGGTGTTAAAATCTCTGTAATTGTAAATTTGCCAATTTCTCCTTTCAAGATCTATCGGGTTTTTGTTTATTTATTTGTTTGTTTTACTTGATGTATCTCGATCCTCTGTTATTTGGTGCAAAAACATTGAGAACTGTTGTATTCTTTGATTATAAGATCCTTTTATTATTATGAAATAATCCTCTTTATCTCTGCTAAGATTATTTGCTCTGAAATCTACTTTGATATTAGTATAGCCAATCCAGTTTTATTTTGATCAGGATTATCTAGGTGTATCATTTCCATTATTTTACTTTGAATCTATTGTGTCTTTATATTTAAAGCGGGTTGCTTATAGGCAGCATATAGTTAGGTATTGCTTTATTATCCAATCTGGCAATCTTTGCCTTTTAATTTAGTTTTTATACCATTTATACCTTATGTATTAGTTACATGCTTCTACCTCCCTGTTTAATTTCTTTGCCCTTTATGTTATTTGTGACCTTTTTCCTACTTTATAGACTTCTCTTGGATTAATTTAATATCTTTATGAATCCATTTCTTTCTCCTTATTAGTTATAATTCTTTGTTTCATACTTAGTTGTTTTAGAGTACATAGTAAACAACTTTAATTACCGCAGTTTACCTTCAAATAATCTTAGAGTTTTTATACATGTATATAAAAGGGTTTCACTCATGTCTTAGTATTTACATATCTTAGTATTAACCAAAGACTGAGCTGTTTTTCTATGTAGTTCTCTCCTCTCTGGAGTTCAGCCCCACAACTTCCAGCTCCCGTGGACTCCCACTGTCTCCGGTCTCCTTCCCCACTCTGCAGTTTGAAAATGTACCTCTAGGCAGAAAGCTATATTTATTTCCCTTTTCCCTGGAATCACAGTCTCGATGTTCTTAGTATCTAATATCTTTACTGTCTCTCCACATATTCCATTCAGTTTTTCGCATTGTTTAAGGCAGGAGGGTATATCTGATTCCATGATATGTTTTTAATATTCCATCTCTATAACCGAATGTGAATATATAAAGAGGCACATTTCACTAATTAATATAAATACATTCACAAGTAAACACAGAGCTGTTATTCATGAGGGACACAGCCTCACGGTGACCTGGTGGCACCCTTTTTGATTGGTAGGTGTCCATCTTGATTAGCCAGTGCCCAAGCTCTGGTGTTGTTCAGTTACTTAAATACTACCTTGTAGAACAAAACCTATTTCATCTGCAATTGCAAACATCTTAGACTATAGCTGTTCACAATATTCTTTTATAATAAAAACAATTTCTTATGCAGCTGCAGTTATTTCTTTATCATTCTGCATTTTGTTTCTTTATACTATCTCTCATTTTTTACGACTAGTCTTTTCAGAAACTATCTCGTTTATCTTTTCAAAAAAACCCAGTTTATAATATTGCTGATCTTTATTATTGTTTATTACATATTGTATTATTGTTTTTCTTGTTCTGATTATTTTAGGTTTCATCTAATTTTCCTTTTTCTTTTTTTATTAAACACTTATCTCATTAGTTTTCAATCTTTCTTGATTCCTGATAAATTGATTTAAAAGTATAAATTTCTTTCCGAATATTGCTTTAACTAAATTTGGCTTAAAATGCTTTAGTTTATTCTGTTTTCTATAATATCTTCATGAGTTCCTTTTTTAATCTAAAGATTATTCAGTTATTTGATATTTGATATCCAGACTTAGAGGTTTTTAAAAAGTTATCAAGAACTGTGAAGAATCTTAGATTTTTACCCTACTTGTCACAGTTCCAAAAATGCTGGCAGAAGACATGAGATTCCTGGATCACAGACAAAGGACTTAATTTCTTCATTTTTTTTCATTGGCTCTCTTTGCCTCCCAAGTTCCATGAGAGTGATGCATATTTGGGTCCAGGAGGATGTAGCACCTGCAGTGGGTTAGAGTCGCAGTTGAAGCACCCTGAGATTAGAAAATTCCAATCTTTTATAAGGGGGTGTAAGCCAACCCACCCAATCTTTGCCCCGGAGGGAGAAGTTGTATTTATTTTACTGGACAGCAAACAAACCTACCCTCTGCCAAGGAGGGAGATTATTATCTTTATTTTCCAGGGCTGTTTGCTATGTAAACATCCTTGAAAAGGTAATCCAGACAAAAGCTGACAACGTCTCTGCTCAGAAAACATACAGAAACATAAGAGACCCATGGAGACCTGTCACCCAATAATTATTCTTTTGTAATTTATTTCTAACATAATTGCATTCTGGTCAGAGAACACAGTCTGTGTGATACAGATCTTTAGGACATTTATGGAGAAGGCTGGGGAAAGTCTCCAGGAATGAGAGTACCACACATCACAGAACCTGCAGACCAACTCCATTCTCAGCTCCTTTACCAGGCGTTGCCTCCATTCAGAGAATATACCTTAAATTCTTTAAAGAAGCAGGTTATCTCTAAAAGGAGATAATCTTCTTAGGTGCAATCTACTGTCATCGCAGGTGTGGAGAGAAAGGAAACCAGGAAGCAAAGGTTTTAGGGCAGCTAGTTATCATACCATGTTCTCAGCAGATTTTTACCCTGGGAGGGTCTTGAAGCTACCCTGATATCCTCCTCACCTCCCCAACTCTTCCATTTCCTCACGTGCTCACGTGGCGTCTAGGCTCTCTTGCTAATTTCTGTTCTTCAGAAGGGATCGAGCCAGAAAAGACCTTGCCAAAGCATTGTGGAGTACAGGTCAGAGCAAAACTTTCTCTCCATAGCTGTACCTACTGCCCCACTATGTTCCCATCCCAGAATAACACGAGCTCTACACCAGCTTACATAATTGCCTTCTTAAAATTTTTATGTTTGTTCCGTAGACTCTGCCTTCTTTCCTCTTCTATCAGTTTCTCAATCCTGGCTGCTTATTAGTTGGACCTGAGGAATATTTTAAAAATAATAGTGCCCAGATTTTGCTCATAGAGATTCAGATACAATTGGTCCAAGGAGGGCACCTGATTATCAATAGTTTTTAAAGCTCCCTGTGTAATTCTCATGTGGAACAAAGGTTTTCAATCACTGTCTCTAACTTCCTTTGGGATAATTTTGGAGAAGGGAACTCGTAACCCAGGTTTCTTAATTTTCTTGTCAGGAACTGGAAACCTGTATTTTGTTTAACGCTCAAATTATTATGCTCATATATCTAATAAATATTTGAAAAACAAATTATCTTGAAATTTTCAGCTGACTATAATTTGATTAAAGTCTCTTAGATCATTTAAAATGAAATTATGCATTTACGATAGCTGATTATTTTTGAATACTTCTAATATCATAAAGCTTTCACAAATGCAGTGACTACAAAGCTTATTATTATATTTATACTTGAATGTATTCTAAAACCTCAGAACAATGGACTTATTCATTTCTTTGATAGTTTATGTGCTTGTTTTATACCTTCCTAGGGGATATTAGTGTACTTATTTTAACATCTTCCTAGGGTTTCAATAATATATTTTTATTTCTTCCCAGGGGTGGAGTAATGTTACTAGAACCAAAAGAAAAAGTATACGTGCTCAGCCCAGCCAAGGCTGCAGGATCTGAATTACTGGCTGATCCATTTTTGGTCTGGGGGCTGGACCTAGCATCAAGATGCATTAACTTCTGATGTTGCTGTAACATGATTTTTAAGGTCACACCTTCACTTGGGTTTTATTTTTTTTTTACAATTTAGTGTCTTTCAGGAAATGATGTAGTACTTTTAAAGTCTCACTTTGCCAGAATTACAAAACCCTATGTCCTATCAGTATGATATATTGACTTGATCTATTATCTTTTAAAAGAATTATGTATTCCTTGTTGGTGTTTTATTATAATGACTAGGGCCATCTAGTGGTCTCATTTCCTGTGAGATGAGGCATTAGGTCTGGGTAGTGTATTCTTCCTCTTTGAGACATTTGACTAATTCTTCTTTATGGAAGACCCTGTAGAACTTTACTTCTACTTGGCAATTTTATGTGGTCACTGATCCCGATTAGGTGGTGGAACTTCTTTCCACCTAAATTATTATTTGTTAATCCCAGTACCACCCAAACTGGTTCTCCCTCTTCTTGCCAGATCCTTTTTTTCCCTACGCTATTAGTTTACTCAGTTACCTAATTTTATTTTTCCTCAGAAATATGTGCATGTAAATTTATGTATTTTTAGAAAAAACAGTAATTTAGTGGGACAAACAAAATATCTCTATATAAACAATGGCCACTTGTTAAAATCCATTAACAAGAAACAAATCCGTAATTGGTTGTTTATTTTGTATTACAACTATACTTTTTACTCATTACATTAACTTTTCTTTTTTGAGAATAATTATGAATAAATGATCTTTCATAGCCTCAACCTGCTCCAAGTAACCATAATAACAATAATATTTTGTACCCAAATTATCACAGCTTGGTCAATGGAAACTCTTCAAGTGGGTCCTTTTGCCTTTTGCTATTGCCTCTAACATTTTTTTAAGTGTAAAATTCTTGCTTTCTGATGACAACAGAATATTCTGTGCTCATTCTGACCTCTTCTCTCCTTTCTCAATGTAAAGAAGCCATCTATCCTCAAGGTAGCCTTGGTTTCTTTTACTTGTCAATTATATTGGAATAGTGGGCATGGAAGGATGCATATGAAAGATGGGCAAAAGTTCCACTACTGCTGTTGAGCCATTTGCATTGGAAATTGTGACTTTAAAATATACCCCATGGTTTTCAATGATTTTTCAAATTTAAAGATGTTATATTGCTGTACTCTACTTTTATTATAGTAATAGTATGTCACCACTACTAAGACTTTCTAGTAACAGCAGCCAGTTCAATAAACATATAAGTTCTTAATATGGTCCAAGAACTCTCCCTGCTTTGAGGAATTAACAGTTTAGTAGGAGATAAGCTGGATTTCACATGTCTCTATTTCCCTTGTGATAGGGCCTTAGATATTGCTTGCCGAAATATCTCACTTCTCTTGGCAGGTAATACTCCTGAGAATAACTTCATAGAAATTGAGATCAACACAGAGATTTTAAAAAAACAGTCACAGAGGTCTTGGAAGACTGAGGTCCAAAGACAGTGACTGGAGACACTTAGAAACAAAGAAACAAAACAAAGACACCAAAAAATTAATAGAAGAGAGGGAAGGAAATGTATGGGTTCTTTTTTCTTTTTGTTTGTGATAAGAAATGTGAGAGAGAGACAGCACCAAGAGGGTGGAGCAGAAAAGATAGAAAGAGGATTACAGAAATATACGAGACAAAAAATTAAAGGGAGACAAATGGAGAGAAGACAGATATGAAAAAATGATTGATGTTGAGAGAGGATTTACACAAGAAATGAAAAATAGGGAGAGATGTGAGGACAGTAAAGGTTAGAAAAATGGACAGAAGGAGAGAGAAAAGTAAAGAGAGAAGCTCTTACAATTTTTTCCTAGGCCATAAATACAAGCCATAGGTTAAACGCTAAAAAGCCCCAGCAGAATTTGAATGGTTTTAGCTGAACTCAAATTAAGAACTAAGCTCTGTAAGTGTAGGGACATATCTCTAGTCTCAGTTTTGCTTGATCCTACTGGGCACTGGTCACGAGGCTCCTTGTGTTTGGCTACAGCATCTTCATGTCCATTTTATTGGACATCTTAGAATAATAGGTTTTGTAAATTCAGCTATTAGATTTAACTTCACGGTGTTGAAGATCTCTGCATTCTTACATTCGATGCTGGGATTAGCTGAAAGTCAAAAGTCTCACTTGCCCCACATACAGTTGATCAGTCACATCCTGTCACCATCTCCATCACTGTCGGCAATCTATTCCACAAGGCAGAAGCCAGAAGAGCTGTTTTCTTACAAATACTAAAGGCCTTCAGTCTCTGCATTACAATCGTACAAAATGCTCTGCTACTGGCCACCTGCCTCTCACATAGTCCAGTTTTAAACTCAGTTAGATCACATGACCAGTGCTTCACAGAATCTTGTTGTAAGAACGGCTATCTAGTTCTACTACTCCAAAGTCAACATGGGGAGAAATGCAGAGGCTTTGGACACTTGAAAAACCCATAAAGTTAGCCTTTTTAAAGCTGATAGCAAAATTTTCTTTGAATTCCTCTTATTTTCTTGCTGCAAAGCCGTTTTTTTCTTGTTAGTATGGGTTTATGTAACCTCGAAGACTGATCAAGTTGACTTTCTCATGGTGGAGTTGCTAAAGTGGACTCCCTTCCAGACTACAGCAGTAGTTCCAGAGGCCCATGACTCTAATGTCAGCATCTACCAAAGCGCTAGTCCCAAAAGGGCATGCATGAGTCATCTGGGAGCCTGTTAAAAATGCTGGAACCCATCCGAAGAGATTTGGACCAAGGAAAGGGAATGGGAACAGTCATCTGAATTGTGACTCTCACATGTGATTCTGATGTGGGTGTCCCCATGCCATCATTTGAGATATATTTCCATAGTAATGACAGTCGGTCTTTGCTTATATTTTGGAAGATGTCTTGTCAATCCTGAACCTATATGATCTCCTGCTTATATCAGGTACAGGTACATCTAAATCTTCAAGTCTTCCTCCCAGACCACATATCTTACCGTTGCCATCTTTAACATCAATTCTAAGCCTGGATAATGCTATTAAACTCGACCTCAGAGTTGATGTAAACTAATTATGAGGTTCACATCTGGTTTAAGAGAGTTGGTCCACTCTTTTAGTGCACAATATGTCTGTAAATCTACTAGGAAATAAAAAGTTCAACAAGAGAATCTATATGTGTGACTTACTTTCATTTCTAGAAAACTAAAAAAGATTTAAAAATCTATGGTAACACACTACCTTTTAGATTCTATCTTTGATGATATATTTCCAGCATTTTGTACATGCTCTTTACATTTTGTTCTTGTTATTTATGGCACTTTCATCATGTTTAATGATTTCTATCTTTGAATCTATTGTAGTACCTGTGAGGTTTCACTTCTTATTACTAGTATCAGAATGACATATTTTTTTTTTCTTTTTACACTTGCTCAGCTGTGTACATATGGTGATATTTATAATACTGATCAGTTAGCTGCTAGGCATGGCCACCATGAGATGGCTCAGAATGTTCTTTGCTCGCTGGCTTATAAAAGCCTGAACTTTGCGTCTAGATGGTGCATAGAGGTGTCAGTGCAAAGTGCTCAAAAGGCATGACATAAAGGTATTAAAAGTTGGAGGTTGAGGACTGTCTCTAAAATGAGAATAAAACTGGTTTACTGTGCAAACCCCAAGATAAAACTTTATTATTCATCTAGATATTTTGCTAAATATGCTGGAGATACAGCAATGAAGACACAAATATAGATATATTCAGGGAACCTACAGACTGATGGAGGAGATGGGGAGGTAAATTGCAAGTAAATTCTATAAAAGAAATACAGGGACCTATGTGCACATTAATAGGGACCTCTCTCAGAGGTGGCTTGGTATGGTTTAACCAAGTGAAAAAGTAGGAAGAAATATTGCAAAATGTCCAAGGCCTTCAGGACAAAATATAGCATGGTATGTGTGGCAAGCAGTAGTTTTCAAAATGGCTGCAACATTATTTCCTATCCCACATGCTCTTCTGATCCTGTGAGTTTGCTGCTCCACCAACTGAGAGCTGGATCTGTGTGATCTTGGATCTGAAAGTGATGCTATATGACTTCTGAGGATAAGTCATAAAATATGATAGAGCTTGGGATGCTTGCTCTTGGTATCCAGCCACCATGCTATGAGGAAGCCCAGCCAGTCATTTGAAGAGGTCATGTGTAAGTGTTCTGGGTAATTGCTCCAGCTGAGGTCCCAGTTAGTGGCTAGTATCAACCACCAGATATGTGAGTAAATAAACCTTCAGATTATTCCAAGATTATTCCAGACCCAGCCTTTGCATTTTACTGGCTGAAGCCCCAGACATCACTCAGCAGAGAAAACGTTCAGCAGTAGAGAGGACTTCAAGCATAGTTCAATCAGAGTTCCTTCCCCGTTTCTCTTTAATTTCTCAGCTCTCTCCTTCTGGATGTGGCTGGTTTCTTTCATGGTAGTAAAGTAGCTGCAGGAGCTACAGATGTACATTTGTACATCTTGAATTTAGATAGAGAGAAGAGAGCTCTTTTATTCACATTTGTATATCTTAGATTTAGATAGAGAACTCTCTTATTCCTAACCATCCAAAACAACCATCAAACAAACAAAACTGTATTACTCTCCAATTGGCCCTTCCTGAGCCAATTACTGATGCTAGATAAAGTCCATATGTTGATTAGCTTAGGTCTGATTCTTTGCACAATAATTATAACAAAAAGCTTGAGACTGTTAACTATTTTTATGTCGATCAAAGCCCATCCCTGGAGCTAAGAAGTGAAGGCAATCCCACCCAACTAAATTTCTGCTACATTGCTGGAGGAAGGTATTAAAAAAACAAAGAAACAAAACAAACAAACAAACAAACAAACAAAAACCTCAATGTAAGTTTCTCAAAATTTTCACTAGCCAACTGGTGGACCCTAGCAGTCTAAATGAGTAGGCTACGCATAGTTTGGTGGTTTCAGAAATGTCAAAAATATTTTAAAATTGTTTTTATATAGATCCTAGAAATTTGAAACATAAAATTATTTTCACACAATGTGTTCTTACTTTTATATTTTTAAAGATTATCCATGTTCCAATCAATTGTTTTCTGCTGAGAGTCAGTTAGTATAGTTCTTTTGGGCTAATGTAGCTTCTCACCATTCACATTCTATTGTCCACTTGACTATGACTTCTATGAATCTGCATCTATTATTGCTCATTTTTATATCCCCAGCCACAGCACAGCATGTAGTACATATTCAATAAATATCTGTCAAATAAATAGTTTCCTTAGTTTGTATATTTGTCATTTCTATTATAATGTTTTTATCTGCAATTCACAAAAATAAAAAATTATTGAAGGTCAGGGGTAAAAATGAATATATTAAATTAGTGCAAATAATAGAAATTTAAACAGTAATCTGATTCTAGTGCAGATATGATGAGAAAATGAATGTGCTGGGCAAATGAAACTGTAAAATAATGATTTGACATAAGCAGATGATAAATAAAAGTGTGACTATGAAGTACAACCGTACATTATTAAACTATATAAAATTGAGATTTTATTGAACTGGTGATGCTTTTTCCTTAGCTCTCATTTCATTGCCTATTATGGATCTATCATCTATCTATCTATCTATCTATCTATCTATCTATCTATCTATCTATCTATCTATCATCTATCTATCATCCACCGAAAACTCCATTATTTTATTTTTTATAAGAACTTATTTGTTATAAGTTCTAAGGAAATCACTCAAAACATAGAAACAGAGAAATAATCTCTAAATCCATATAGAAAAAATACATGGTTAAAAAAGTTTCTAGTAATTCAAAAGGAAGCAATTAAGGAGAAAAAAAACAAAATAAAATAAAACATGGAATAGGTGAGACAAGTAAAAGCAAAAATTGAGATGGTTAATTTAAACCTATTTAGTCTTGTAATAATAGTAAATGTAAATTAACTAAATTCACCTTTTAAAAGGCTAGACTATTTGGTTGGATAGAAATATAAATTATATGTTGTTTAAAATAAACATGCCTAAAACATAAGGACATAGAAAGGTTGAAATTAAAGCATACAAAAAGATCTTATTCAGATGTTAATAAAAGGAAAGTTGGATTTTCTGGAAACATGGTGGAGTGAGAGATGTCCCCGGATCTCTCCTCTTGAAACAACAATAAGCTGAACATCTAAAACTCAACAAAAACACCCAGACTGCACACCAGCATGTCTGAGCACTTTAGAGTTACCACAGGTTAGAACCTGTGGTAACTGCACTTTAGAGTTACCACAGGTTAGAACCCCAGGTGTTGGGCGGTGGACTAGGACAGATAAATAGTCCATTAAACATCATAAACAACCAAGGTGACAAGGCATCTCAGAAACAAAGAAACATAAGAATAATGGGCATTACCGAAGGCAAGGAAAAGGAGCAGGGACTAGAAAGCATTTTCAGACAAATAGTGGATGAGAATTTTCCAAATCTATGGAATGAGCTGGAGCTTGGAATTCAAGAAGTCAACAGAACACCCAATTATCTCAACCCCAAAAGGCCTTCACCAAGACACATTGGATTAAAGTTATCAAAAATCAGTGACGAAGAGAATTCTCAGGGCAGCCAGGAAAGGAAACAGTAACATATAAAGGAAAACCCATTATATTATCCTCAGACTTCTCAGCACAAACCTTTCAAGCCAGAAAGACATGGAATCCAATATTTAAACTATTAAGTGAAAGGAACTACCAGCCTAGAATAATGTAACCAGCTAAGCTCTCCTTTAGATATGGAGGAGAAATTAAGTCCTTTCCAGACATACAAAAATTGAGAGA
Organism: Pteropus medius; assembly: GCF_902729225.1. NCBI lineage: Eukaryota > Metazoa > Chordata > Mammalia > Chiroptera > Pteropodidae > Pteropus > Pteropus medius. Next base: position 5,945,262 of record NW_024354911.1, read on the forward strand.
ATTCTCCACTACAAGGCCTACACTACAGGAAATACTGAAAAGGGTCAGCTCACCTAAAACAAAATGAAAGAAAAAAAAAACATAATTAGGAGTAAAGTGACTATCGGGCAAATAGAAGCAGAAGAATGCAAACTTTACTAAGAACAGGGCGTTATAAACTTAAATAATAAGAAGAAAATTGCTGAAGGAAGATAGTAATGAACGTTCAGCATACATAGGGACGAATTGAGACAACAATGACTGAAAAGGGGAGGATTCAAAGATCTAAACTCGCAAAGGCACGTGAGAAGAAAATGGAATATATATATATATATATACACACACACATACACACATACACATATAGACATATGTCTATATGTCTATATGTCTATACGTGTATGTGTGTATGTGTGTGTGTGTGTATATATAAAAAACTATCCTTTACATATTCGTAATATATAACGGAATATTCAGAACTGAAGTATATAACATAAAACAAGAAGAATCATAGGCAAAAACTACAAAAGCCAACCAAAATAAAGAAAACAGCAACACAAGGATAAGGAAGCAATGGAAACACCGAGCTAACTGGGTCAGAGAGGAAGTAAAAGAGAGATTAAGAGATACATAGAAACGAATGATAATATAGTACAACATATCAAAACTTTTGGGACATGGCAAAAGCAGTCATAAGAGGAAAGTTCATATCATTACAGGCCTGTCTCCAAAAATAAGAGTGAGCCCAAATAAATAACCTAACCCTTCATCTTAAAAACCTAGATAAGGAAGAGCAAATGAGGCCTAAAGTCAGCAGAAGGAAAGAAATCGCCAAAATTAGAGCAGAAATAAATGAAACTGAAAACAAAAAATAAAATAGAAAAAAATGAATACAACAAGGAGCTGGTTCTTTGAGAAGGTTAATAAAATTGACAAACCCCTGGCTAGACTCACTCAAGAAAAAAAAAAGGATAAAACAAACAAAATCAGGAATGAAAGGGGAAATTATGACTCACATCGCAGAAATACAAAGGATCATGCAAGAATATATATTATGAAATACAAAGGATCATGCAAGAATATATATTATGAAAATATATAATAACAAATTTAATAACCTAGAAGAAATGGACCAGTATTTAGAAAAATACAATCTTCCTAGACTGAATCAAGAACTGGAAAATCTAAATAGACCGATAGCAGTATGGAAATTGAAACAATCATCAAAAACCTACCCAAAAGGAAAAGTCCAAGACCACATGGCTTCACCAGTGAATTCTACCAAACATTCAAAGAAGATTTAATACCTATTCTCCTCAAACTCTTCCAAAATATCGAAGAGAAGGCAATACTTCTCAACACATTTTATGAGGCCAATATTACTCTGATACCAAATCCTGGTAAAGATAACACACAAAAAAGAAAAAGTAAACTACAGACCACTATCTCTTATGAACACAGATGCAAAAATTCTAAATAAGATACTAGAGAACCAAATACAGCAACACATTAAAATGATTTTACACCATGATCAAGTGGGCTTCATCTCAAAGACATAGGGATGGTTTGACATATGCAAATCGATTAATGTGATACACCACATAAACAAATTAAAAAGTTAGAATCATATGATCATATCAATAGATGCAGAAAAAGCCTTCGAGAAGATACAGCATCCATTTATGATCAAAACACTTAACAAAATCAGTACAGAGGGAAAGTACTTTAAATTAATAAGGGCCATATATGAAAAACCCTCAGCCAACATTATATAATGGTGAAAAACTAAACATCTTCCATCTAAGATCAGGAACAAGGCAAGGCTGTCTACTATCGCCGCTCTTATTCAATATAACATTGGAAGTCCTAGCAAGTGCAATCAGACAAGAGAAAGATATAAAAGGCATCCAAAAAGGAATTGAAGAAGTCAAACTGTCACTATTTGTGGATGACATAATTTCCTATATAGAAAACCCTAAAGACTCCACAAGAACACTATTAGAAACAATAAGCATATACAGTGAAGTTTCTGGATACAAAATCAACATTCAAAAATCCATAGCGTTCCTATACTCTAATAATGAAGGGTCAGAAAAAGAAGTGGAAAAAAAAATTCCTTTTGCAGTTGTAGCAAGAAGAATAAAATACCTAGGAATGAATTTAACAAAACATGTGAAGGACCTATATAATAAAAACTACAAGGCCCTATTAAAAGAAATGGGAGAAAATACAAAGAAATGGAAAGATATTTTGTGTTCTTGGATTGGAAGAATCAACATAATTAAAATGACCATATTACCTAAAGCATTACTTTACGCAGATTTAATGCAATCCCCATAAAAATCCTATTGGTATTTTTTAAAGAAATAGAACAAAAAATCATCAGATTTGTGTGAAAGCCCAAAACACCCTGAATTGCCAAAGCCATCCTGAGAAAAAAGAACGAGGCTGGAGGCATCACTCTGCCCTACTTGGAATTATACTACAAAGTGATGGTAATCGAAACGCATGTTATTGGCAGAAAAATAGACACATGGACCAGTAGAACAGAAACGAGAGTCCAGAGGTAAACCCATACTCATATGGGCAAAAATTTTCAACAAAAAATCGAAAAACATACAGTGGAGAAAGGAAAGCCTCTTTAATGAATGGTGCTGGGAAAACTGGAAAGCCACCTGCAAAAGAATGAAACTAGACTGTTGTCTACCACCACACACCAAAATTATCTCACAATGGATTAAGGACCTGAATATAAGACCTGAAACAATAAAATGCATAGAAGAAAACATAGGAACTAAACTCAAGGGCCTTAGACTTAAAGAGGATTTTATGAATTTGACCTCAAAGGCAAGGGAAATAAAAGCAAAAATAAATGAATGGGACTACATCAAACTAAAAAGCTTCTGCACAGCAAAAGCAATCATCAATAAAGTAAAGAGACAACCATCTGAATGGGAAAATATATTTGCAAGCAATGCCTCCGATAAGGGCCTAATATCCAAAATATACAAAGAACTCATACGACTCAATAACAACAAAAAAAACAAAAGATCCAATTAAAAAACGGGCAGAGGACCTGAACAGGCTCTACTCCCTAGAGGACATATAAATGGCCAACAAATATATGAAAAGATGCTCAACATACTAGCTATCAGGAAAATGCAAATCGGAACTACAATGAGTCTATGGCCATGCTACCTTGAACAAGCCTGATCCTGTCTGATCTTGGAAGCTAAGCAGGGTCGGGCCTGGGTAGTCCTTGGATGGGAGACCACCTAGGAAGAAGCTGTAGGAGTAAAAAAAAAAAAAAAAAAAAATGGATTGTAAGCTGACAAGGTCCTTGCAATATGTGAGGTCAACCAAGAGTTGCCTCACCTAAACAAAACAAAACAAAACAAAACAAAACAAAAAAAACTACAATGAGCTACCATCTCACACCTGTTAGAATAGCTATAATCAGCAGGACGAGTAATAACAAATGTTGGAGAGGATGCGGAGAAAAAGAAACCCTCATACACAGCTGGTGGGGCTGCAAATTGGTACAGCCTCTATGGAAAACAGTATGGAGTTTCCTCAAAAAACTAAGAATTGATCTACCATATGATCCAGTCATCCCTCTACTGGGTATTTACCCCAAAGACTTGAAAACCCATATCCAAAAAGATATTTGCATACCGATGTTCGTAGCAGCATTATTCACGGTGGCCAGGACATTTAAGCAACCGAAGAGTCCTACAATAGACGATTGGACAATGAAGCTGTGGTACATATATACAACGGATTATTACTCAGCCATAAGAAGAGATGAAATACTGCCATTTGCGGCAACCTGGATAGACCTTGAGATAATCATGCTAAGCAAAATAAACCAGACAGAAAAAGTTGAAAATCACATGATATCACTTATATGTGGGATAAAAACCTATAAGCAACAAATGAACAGGACAAACAATCAGAGACTCATGGACACGGACTATAGACGAGTGGTTACCGGAGAGTAGAGGTTGTGGGAGGAGGGGGAGGTAGAAGATGGGCAAAGGGGGTCTAATATAGAGGGGTAGAGGGAAGGTGTAGTGGGTAAAGGGGATCAAATATATATGGTAGCTGAAGGAAACTGGACTTTGGGTGGTAAACACACAATAGAATATACAGATGTCAAATTATAGTATACACCTGAAAATTATATAATTATATTAACCAATGTTACCCCAATAAACTTAATTAAAAAAAAATAAAAGAAACAGAAGATGAAAAAAAGTAAAAGGAAAGTTGGTATAGTTATACTAATATTGAACAAAATGACTTTAAGTCAAAAAGAATTGCTAGAAATAAGTCACTTATAATGACAAAAATATCATCTCACTAATAAGATATGTCAGTTTTTAATTTGTATGCAACTGATAATATGCCCCTAAATGTGTAAAGCAGAAAATAATAGAATACAAAGAGAAATGGACAAATCCACAATCCTGTTGCAAGATTTTGGGTTTTTCAATAATTGATGGACCAAACAGAAAAAAAAAAATTATATTTCACAAACTCGGGGCATTTAAACCATTGTAATGAGAACATTAAAAAGTATTTGCTATTAAAGAAAAATTGATGAATTAAACTTTATCATAATTCCAAACAAAAGAATTGTATCTAGAACATGTGAAGAACTTATATAATCAATAATAAGAAAGACAAACAATTCAAGTTAAAAGATATAAGCAACAGACCTAAAAATTTAATTCACAGAAGATATAAAAATGACCAAAAAGCACATAAAAATGTGATCATTATTAGACATTAAGGAAAATAAAATTAAAGCAACAATGAAATGGATGAAAAAGCCATACTAGAAATAAAAAAGACTCACAACAACAAATGCTGGCATATATGTGGGGAAGTTGGAACTCTATACATTGCTGGATGGAGTGTAAAATTAACAGCCCCTTTGACAAACTGTATGGCATTTCCTATACAGTTAAAACTGTTCTAGTACCCAGCAGTTCCACTGTACAAAAAGACTTGTGTAAAAATATCTCTATTCATATAGCCCCAAGTTAGAAACAACCCATTGAAATGGATAACAAATTGTGTTGTTTTCATACTATGCAATAAGAAAAATCAATTACTAATACATGAAACAATATAGGTGATTTTCAAAAAACTCTGGGTAAAAGAAGCCTGATACAAAAGAGTACATATCGTACTGTTCCATTTACAGTAAGCTCCAGAATAGACAAAATTAATCAATAGTAAAAGAAATTAGAAATATAGTTGCTCATAGGAGAGGGACAAGGATTGACTAGAAAACTTTTTCTGAAGTGATTAAAATGTTTTATATCTTAATTAAGATATTAATTATATTTTCAAAATTAATCAAATTATATACTTAAGTACATTTCACTGTATATAAATTTCATCTTTAAAAAAGCCCTTGAACACTCTTTGTACAAAAGCCACACTCATTTATACACACAGGCACGACACAAACATACACACTTCATATTAACACATCAGATTGCAAAAATGAAAATGTAATTGTCAGTGAGTATGTGGAACAACCGGAACCTGAATTCTCTGCTTGTGGGAGCGTAAAGTAATACAAGTTGCCAATATTTAATACAGTTGAATGTGTGCGTATGACCCAGCAATTCTCCTACATATTGTGTACTTCCCCAAACTCGCATGTGAACAAGTACTGTATATTCAAAGCAGTACCGTCTGTAATAGTTATAAACCAGAAGTCACCAATAGGAAAATGTATATATAAATCATGCATCACTACAACTGAATATCGAACAGCAGTAAAAATGAAAAAAGCAGAGTTACTCTCATTATGTTTCTGAGTAGAGCTGCTTAGAAACAGAACACTGAGGGTAAAAAAGAATGCAGAAAAATACATATTGCATGATATTATTTATGTAAAACTTAAATTATAAAAACCCAATTCAATAAACTCCCTATGCATATATATATATATAAATAGGAATAGTATAAAAATATGAATGAAAAATAAGCATTGAATTCAGGACAGTGGTTACCTCTAGGGAGGGAAAGAAGCACACAGAGGTTCCATCTCTATTCATAATGTTTTATTTTTAAAATCTGAAGCAAAGGTGGAAAAATATTAATATCTGTTATGCTTGGTGGTGGATACAGGGTATTTATTTGAGATACTATTCTACATGCATTTCTGCATGTTGAAATATTTCAAGATAAACAAAGAGAAGTCAACTCTCTGACAACTCAAACTTAGAGAGACCGGTGTGAGGAATTCAAGAGATGATGAAACTGTTCCTCTGCCCAAGAAATATGGGAGTCATTTGTTCTTTGGAGCTTTGGGTATACTTTAGCTCATTTATTTATCCTTACCCTCTTTCCATGAAGGATTCAAGGTAGCTTGCACAAAAGACACATACGATGAGCCAGGAAAACATAAACATAAGTAGAAAATCAGGATCAAAGATAACAAATAGTCCATCAATACTGGTTAACCACAGTGCCGTGATCAAGTTTCACACTTGGCTCTGAACTTCTTGGCAACACTTACCATCCCATCCCCAGCTGACCCAGAAAAGCGGGTTATGAAAACTAACCATTGTTCTTCAGAATTCAAACTTAACATTTTCCTGAGCAGTCTCTCTGTACCCTATTTTTCATGTTGTCTTGCTAACTAGCCAGGTTCTTTTTTCCCTTATTCTTTTGTCCCTCCATTCCTTCTCGCATTCTCTCCTCTCCCTTCCCCTCCATTTCTCTTCCCTCCTTATTTTACCCAAACACCTTAAGACTATTGGTGGTTATGAACGCGGGTGCTATCTATTATTTATTGGCTGATATACTCTTGGGTGAGGTTTTTAACTTCTCTCTGCTTCAGCTTTTTAATGTCCAAACGGGGATATCTATCATATGTATATCACAGTTAGGGGATTAAATGAGATAATAATGCCCATGAAAAGCTTAGAATAGTGCTAAGTACTGTTCAGTAACTCCTAGTTGTTGTTATGATGATTATTTCTCAGTGGAGGAGAACATGAATCACAATATATTTTGCGTGCTGGTCAGGAATAGATTAAGGGTAGGGTAAGGCTTCACTGTCTCATGGGCAGGGCCTGTAGTGGCCTGAAGCTCAGGGAGTGGGAGGGCTGACACCAGAACCCCCCTCAGACTCAGTAGCAAGGTTACTAGCCTCGGCTCCCACAGAGCACTTAGCAACCACCCCCACATCCAGCAACACACTCGGCCATCTAGGCGCTGCACCAGAACGTGTCGGGGAGACTCTCCTCAGATGGGGGTACTGGACGTTTCTGCTTTTGAGGCAACCACAATATTGTTTCTGCTTGAGATTCCTTTTGAAAAAATGTGATCTTTCAGCACACACTAACTAGCCTGACAGTCTCAAACTGTGGGATGTGCATCTCTTTCCTCTTCCTGAAGACCAAGGAAAAGCCCAAATAGAGAGGACGACTTGTTCCAGGGATCACCGCTAACAACCTAGGACCCTCACTTGATTCCAGGCCCAGCAGACCCATGTTCCCTGTGTCCTTTCATCCGGAGATTCCCCTCACCTAGGAACTCCCACAAGCAAAATGGGTTGGGAGGAAAGTGAGCTAAAGAGGAGAGGAATTAGATAGGACACAGACCCTAGGAGTTTGGAACCAGGCAAAATAAAGATTCAAGAGGTAGACATCAATCAGTATGGGACGGAGGGGACAGACAAGAGGGAGCTCATATACAAAGCGATGAGCGACCAAGTGACGAAAGCTGGGCCATAAGGAGGTTTGGTTTCAGGAACAGACAGATACCCTATTACTAGGCCTAAAGAAGAGGGACTAGGGTAGAGCCAACAGTGCCTGTAGGCTTGCTGCCAAGTCATTGAGTACAGACTTAGGGTTACCTAAATTCCCAGAAGGACGGGGTGCGGAGGCGGGGGCAAGAATGCATGTAAATGTGAGGGGCAAGTCTCCTTAGCATTAGGGATGGGAGGGTTAAGGGAGAAGAGGTAGCATTCAGGAAGTTAGGCAGATTATTTATTAAATAGTCAGGCCACTCACCTGCAAAGCCTAGAGTGAGCAACAACAGTTCCCCACACTCTTGAGGAGTCACAAGTTCTTGCCTTCCCTATTTACTAGAAGCCCACAACAGACAAGATATTCTTGTTTCTCCTCTCAACATCACCCTCAAGGTGAGATCTCATTTCTATACCAAACAAGATACAAACCCCAGGAGAGATCACCCTTTACCAGCCAGGTGAGAGAGGATACTGTATGTTACAATTTAGAGAGACCAAAGGATCATCAAGAAATGCTAATACCTCTTCGTGTCCTGGGGCACCAGTTCTGTGGTTCAACTTGTATCTAGAAGAAGAAAAGCTCCATTTTTTGGGTGTTTGCTGTGTGCCAGGCATTATAAGAAATGCTTTAAATGCATTATCTCATCTATACCTCACAACACTCTTATAAGGCAGGTACTGTTTTGAGGAAACAGGTTCAGATTGGTCATAAGCTATCAAGCTGGTAGCTTAAGTGCCAAGATGCAAACCCAGTGTGACTTGTGACAGTGTGACTTAAAAAGCCATGTTCTGAAACAGAATGTTAACCTCCTAAACTTGAGCATTCCTTTTTTTTAAGGAGGATGGCCAACAGGGACCTTTCTTAGAACTGCAAAAGCAGCTTACTTAGCTTCCTGCCAAGCATTTCTGTATGACTTTGTTGTCCTATTTCGTTCTTGTTATTCCACATTCTGGTGGTCCTGCTGCCAGTGACAGCTGCTATGTGAAATCTGAGCAAATTGGAGAAGTCCTATTTACTGACCTGTAAGTCTGTTTTTCTGAAGTTGTATTGTCTCTAGCTGTAATAATGTGCTGCACCCATCCTTCTGACCAGCACAAACTAGGTCCCAAACTTCACTGCTTTTAAACCCCTGCTTATGTCCTATTTACTTGTTTGATCTTCAAATGGAATTAGAAAAGTTAGAACCTTTCACCTATGAATCCCTAATGCTTCTCAGGTATAGGTATACTCACCTACTTGAGAACAGACCTCAGAATAGCTAACAATGGAAGGAAATGGCTTTCAGAGAAGCTGACTTACTGATTTGTAACTACATTTTACATTCACTACGGATCCCTTAAGACAAAGCACTTTCTTTCTGTCCCAGTTTTGATTTTTCATATTTCGTGCCTACTGTGACCCTCACGATCTCCTGTGGCACCCTGAGGGTATAGCCCTAGAAGATTCGAACCTCTTCCTATATAAGTGAAGAGACGGGCTCCTATTCAGTGTCTTTGAAAGACGCTAAAGATGAACACGCAATAAAATGACAATTCTGACTGGATCAAGAAGGCAAACACACCCTTTTTAAAACTAATTTATTAATAAGTTTAATAATAAACTTATAAAAAACAACATATTTTTGGTTTCGAAATCATGACATAAAATAAAAAGGCAAATAACTGGAAATTATCAGCTGCAAGAAGGTAGAAGCGACTCATGCTGAACCATGAGCAAACATTACATGCTTTGGGCTACAGCAGGGGGCACCATTCAAAGCAAGAACCGAAGATGCAGTGCCAGTTCAAGGTCCAAGTTATTTCTAAAAACTACGTAGTTTCCAAAGGTTTGGCCATCATATATAGGAAATTAGTCCTCCCTTTCTCTAGCTTTCCTTCTATCCTTCCCAACCTTTAACTATGAGAACAGTAGACAATAACGGTTTGATGCTATTCTTTCTAGTTTGTAGGACAGTGTTGCTGTTTTAACATGTTTAACCTACGTATTTCCAACTTCACGAACATAAAACTGCTAAAATCAAGTGTAACTACAAGCCATTTCTATTTTTGGTCAGTTATCTGCTGTAGGCAAAGCTTCATATAGGAATTTTTATTGCGGATTTCTATGACTGCATCCCTAACAAGCTCAATGAACATCTGTGGCCAAAGCTTCTGCAAAGCCTCGTTTTTCATGTTGATTTCTGTGGCTTCCTTCACAAGGTCCTCTATGTACATCTTGCAGAATTTCTTTTTTTCCTTTACTTCCTGTTAAAAAAAGAAAAACTTGCATTGAATCATAATTAATCTGAAAGCCAAAGCAACAATTAGCTGAACCAGAGAAACTTGACTAATCTATTCTGACCCTCACCCCTCAGAGCAGGAATACTCTCCTAGACAGTCTGGACACAGCATTCTGCTTGAGTAAAGACAGCAACAGGGAGCCCCCTACTTCCTAGTCCGCTCCTACCTCTGTTGGACAACTCTGTGAGAAAACGTGTTTCTTTATTGGAATCATTGGATCATAACTACTATTTTTCCCTTGGTAGACATTATCCCTTCTCAGTTCGGGTAGTTTAGCTCATACAAGTCAGCTGCATGCACAGATTCATGGCTTTTAGTGGTAAATGTATCAGAGCACTGACACTGACTATCTTAATTGGTATGAGGTTAGTTAATATCCATATACATACTTTAAATACCATACTGAATTCACTCTGTATTTTAGGAAAGCAGGTAGTGTGTGGTACACTACACTGACTTATGTGGCCTTGACCATTTTGACAAAGTTGGGGAAAAGTGTACAAGGAGAAAGATGAACTATATACAAGCCTGGGACCCAGAAGTTGGCCTTTGAAAGAAACAGCGCTCCTACTCAACTTCGAGGTCTGGCAGTCTGCAATTGAAAACCCTGGGTTCAAAACACAATAGTGAAGTTTTGGACCAAAGGATATTCAGGCATTGGGCCCCGGTTTCATTCTGGAGGCTGAAACAAAGCCACTTCATTTGATGCAAGAATTCAGCATTAATTCTGACTATTGATACTTTTGGGGAGTATAAAGACATGATGATGGAAAATGTCATTTTATATATGGAAAAATCAATGGAATAGATCAGATAATCAGAATTATAAGAGAATCAACCTGCATTGATGAAGAAGAAAAGAAATAATAAATGTCAATGAGACAATAGGTTTAAGTATTTGGAAAGGATTTACTGAAGCCTCTAACCCAAATCAAAACACTAAAATAATTTCGTGGTGAATTAAAGGGTTAAATTAAAATGTCAAGAGATATTGCCACTAAAGCTACTTGTAGAAAGATTTATAATAAGGAAATACATTATAATGTTAAGTAGAAAAAGAAAAACATAAAATGAGATTTTAGTAGAGGTTGGGTTATACAAGTGTATTTGTCAAAACTTAGCAATTGTACACCTAAGATTTGTATTTCACTGTAAGAAACTGTATCCAATATTAAACTCTAATTAATGATATGCATGCTGAATTATTCAGGTAGAAGCATGCTAATGTGTGCAATTACTTTAAAATGAATTTTAAAAAGGTGGAATGTTGGTGTATGGAGGATGGGTCGATGCATAGAAATGTGACAAAGCAAGTACACTGTTAATAGCATAATCCAGGTTTGGGTATATGACTGTTTACTGTAAAATTCTTTCAACTTTGCTGTATGTTTGAAATTTTCATTAAAAAGTTAGCAAAAATTATATAGAAAACTATTGGAAGAAAATATACTGAAGTGTAATTAAGATAGTCTTTGTGTTGTGAGACTAGGAGTGTTTTTTCCTCACTTATTCTGCTTTTCTTCCTTTTCCGGATTTTTCACAATTTTAAAATAACACGTTCTATATTCTTGATTGATTAATGTAAGTTAATGATGAGTCTCAATTGTCACTAACTTTCCCTAACAGAGGCATATTTTGGAAATTTTCTTATTACGTGAGATTTTTCTAATCACCCACCACACAGGGGTCAACATTTGATTTAGCTCATGTGCTCAAAAAAAAACAGGTCATGGGTTGACCTATCATAAAGACATGTACAAATTTTGATGGGCAATAAATAACAAATGGTTCCAGCTGGTTACCTCTCCGATGTATCCAACATCTCTAATGCAGAAATATAGTCAGGGACTCAGTCGCCTGCACTAAGTCAGCTTGTTGATGAGAACAGCATTTAGCTGCTCCCCCTTTTTTAAAATTAAATTTATTGGGGGTGACATTGGTTAATAAAATTATATAGGTTTCAAGTGTACAATTCAATAACACATCATCTGTATTTTGCATTGTGTGTTCACCACCTAAAGTCAAATCTCCTTCCGTCACCATGTATAGGCCCCCTTTACCCTTATCTACCTCTCCCCCTTTCCCCTTTCCCTCTGGTAACCACTAAACTGTTGTCTGTGTCTATGAGTTTTTGTTTGTTTGTCTAGCTGCTCCCTTTTAACATTCAGTAAATCTGAGCTACACAAGGACTACTAGGAAGAAAGACAAGTGTGAATCACCAGAGATCAATAACTAAAAGGAGCAATATTTTACAATAAGCAATGCATTTACACAAGTAGGAGGCACAGAGTATATTTAGTGAATGCCTCTCCCAGATTTCTAAGTTTCTTAAAACACAATTTTGAATTTTTAAAAAGATAAAGTTCTAGCAGTACTACTGAAAAAAAATTTTTCTAGTAATTTAGGGATAATAAAAGTTAAAAGATATTTAAATGATGTATATTGTTAAATAATTTATATATAATAAAAATGAAAATAAACTTTTCATCATTGCAATTTTTGATGCTTTAAAATTTCCTGCTATAGTTTCTTCCATTACTTCATTTTAAACGTTGATATAGAAATGTATCTGCTATAATAACTGTTAATTTAGTAGCTATGTTTGAAAGTATTTTTACTTCATCATTTCCACTCTCCTCAAAGCCAATTACTCTGTACCTCCATGCAGTGTACTCTAAAACTCATCATCTGCCAGCACAATGCACTCTGCCTGCTCAGAACGATCCTGTTAAGGAGCACACCAGAGATACCTCTCTCGCCCTGACCCATCAAGGAGTTGTTGCTCTTTGAATAATGCTTTTTGCATTCTCAAATGCTTTCATATGCTTATTTTTTCTATCCCACAATATCTCTGTGTGGTTCATAAAGCAAATATTGTACAAGTTTAATCCTAATGAGATGAATTCTAAACAATATTGTTTATATTATTTCATTGAACTAAAATTTTGTTGTCATGAAGATGGTTTGGGGGGAAAAAGTAGGTTAACGGTGGGATTTGTTATAAAGTGATTTTAACTATGTGATAGTTGTACTGGGATTTAATCCATATCTCCATGCTATAAATGGGAAGCTAAGGTCCACAGAAGTTGAGAGACTTGCTCAGGATCAGACATCATTTACTAATATCTGCCTAGAGAAAATCTAATCTCGTCCTTGAAAAACCTGCAGTCTAGCTGGAGAGATGACCCAAACATAAGAAAAGATAACTTTAAAAAGTTGAACAGTAAATAAGTGGTAAATGAGATATTTAGCAAATATAATCAATGTTCAGAGAAAGTCCTTTTGCACTAGGGTGGTCAACAAGACCTCAGGAAGCAGAATAATACACTGTGGAAGAGTCCAAAGTCACAAATCAGAAGGCTCGAGCTCTGGAGGCAGCTCAGTCAGTAACCTGCCATGTGATTCTGAAGAGTTCACCTGAGTCTCCAGTTTTCCCCATCTGTCTAACAGGTTAGGATTCTAAAGTCCCTTTGAGTTCCCTGATTCTACATCCACCATCTTTTTTAGAATGTGTCAGAATAGATGGACAACTACCAAGCAACAGAATTATATATATCATATATATATTGAAAGGGTCTGCCTACCCTGATTTGTGAGTAACTCTCTTCAATTAATTCCCTTAACAACTTGGGACATACAGGAGAAACTGAGCACTTTGTGCTTCAGGGATTTAAATATTTTTCAAGAAATGGGGAGAGTGGTATGGTATAAGTGAAGAAATGATGGGTTGTGAATCAAGAGAGAATGATTAAGGGACTGGGGCAAGGTTTGTCAGGTGTGAGTGGCAGAATCCGGGGCTCAAATCCAAGTCTCCTAGTGGCCTAGTGTTCTTTCCAAAATATTATGTGACTTCGGATTCTTTCTTTGACCTTTAGTATTTCTCAAAACAAGAGTCAACATTCCAGTCTTTGCTTGTTCTTATTTACGGTTCAAACCACTTTAATCAAGACTTTGCTTATATGACTCTACTGAAACTATTTCTGTTAAAAGAAAAACAACTAATGACCTTGATTGCCAAATTTATCAAAATTATTTTCTTTCTAGTTTGTGCCCTTTGAACGTTAGAAAATCATAGCCTACACAACCAAGGTTATAAAGATTTTCTCCTATTTTTTAAATGAGAACTTCAAAGTTTTACTTTTCATACTTGGGAGTTTATTTGATTTGGAGGTAATTTTTGCTGTATGGTATAAAGTTGGGTTTACTTGGTACCATTTATTATATAGTCTTTCTACACTAGTCTGCAATACCTGCTATCTGTATAAAGTTTTCCCACATAGATAGGATAGTTCTGGCTATTTTGTCCATGGGTCTATTTGTCTATTTCTATACTCTCTTCATTATTATGCTTTATAATAATACTTGATATCTGGTAAGGAAAGTTCTTTTACTTTTACTTTTGTGTATTTTATGTCTATCAGATAACTTATTAAAAAAAAAAGGGCTCTGCTCTATCAGATACCTTTTATGATCTACTGGTAAAGTTCACAAATAACCCTGTCCAAGTTTTGATTAGAACCACCTTATATTTATGGATAGATTTAGAAAAATTGCATCTTTATCATTAAAAAGTTTCTGTATGTGAATGTTAACTAGTTCTTCTTCAATGTCTTTCGATAAAATTTTATAATTTATTTAAGGACCGTAAAATTATAAAATTTTATTGAAACCGTCATAAAAAGCTTAAACATATTTTATTACTGATTGCTACAGTTTGTTACTGTGGTAAATGGCATATTATTTAAAATGTGGTTTTGAATAAGCAATACAACCTACATTGAATTGTTGGTCCCTTTTCTAAAAGCTCTTTATGATTTAGGGAGATTATTGCAAACTATTTTTTCAGTTTGTCATTTGTCTTTGCTTATTTTATTCCTCCAGAGATTTTTCTCATTCCAATGCCACACATTAATTTTCCATGGTTTCTTGTAGAAGAAATAATGCTTTCATTATAAACTTTAAAATCTTTGATCCATTTGGAATTTATGCTGGTGTAAGATATGTCTCACATTTATTCTCAGTTCTCTAATTATTCCCAAATCATTTATTGGATAGTTCACCTGATTGGTTTAAATTCTTTATCATAAATAAATTCTCCTTTGTTTAAGTGTATGCCTGACTTTCCATTCTATGCCATTAGGCTATCTCTTCATAACTATCCTGTTTAATTGATGACTTTATAATATGCTTTAATATCTAGTAGTGCTAGTCTTCTCATTGTTCTTCTTTTTCAGTGTTTTTAAGGCTATTTGTTTATTTTTCCCACATGTACTGTAGGATTAACAGGTTTAAAAAATACCTCAATGAAATTTTTTTTGTATTTTTATTGGGATATTAAATTTTTAAATTAACTTAAAGAACACTGACATTTTTGCATTAGATCCTTCTTATCCAAAAGACAGTAGGTTTTACCATTTGCATAAATCTTTTGTGTACTTCATTAATGTTTTAAAGTTTACTTCATATAGCTCTTGCATATTTATTAGCTTATTACTAGATATTTTATCTTTTTGTGTTGCTACTGTGAGTTGGGTCTTTTCTTTCATTATATTTACTTTTCTGTTGTTATTTATATATATAGAAGCTGTTGATTTCTGCTCCATTACTGAATTTTCTTACAGCTACTTACAGTTTCTGAATTAATTCTCTTGGGATTCTCATGTATTCAATAATATTGTCTATAAATAGTAAATTCACTCCCTTCTTTTCAAGTTACCAGTGATTTCTTTCTCTGGTCTCATTGCACTGTTTGTTTTGATAAGTAATCATGGTGATATTGAACATCCTTGTCTTTATACTGACTTCAATGATACATTAGTGTTCTTTGCTGTGCACAAATTACCTCAAACTTGGTGGCTTAAAACAACATACATCTATTATTTCAGTTTCCATGCATCAGTCTAAGCACAGGTAAGTTGGATGTTCTGCTCAGGACTTTACAAGGCTTTACTCAAGGTGTTGGCCAGGCTGTTTTTTTCCTGAAGCTTGGGATCCTCTTCTAAGCTCAAGCGGTTGTTGTGAGAATTCACAACAACCTTCTAATCTCATCTTTTAACATCATCTATCTCAATTTCTGTGCTTCAACAACACTGAATTGCTCATAGTTCCTGGCCCTCTCCTTACCTTTTTTATACATCCATGCCTTTTGTTCATACTGTGTTACTTGCCAGAATTGCCCTTTTCCCTTTGTTATAGAGTTATTTTATCCTTTAAGACTTATATCAGGAAGCTTCTTCTCTAGAAAGCATCCTTTGACTCCCTCCACTCTCTTAATATACTGATTTGTATATCCCTGTATATATATCTATTTCCTTCATTAGAAAAGTAAGATCCATGAGGATAAAGACAAGAACTTCTTATAGTCCAAGTATTATGTGTGATAGGTGTTCAATATGTGATTTTTGAAAGATTAAAGGTATGAATGTAGAGAGAACAAAGATGAGAAAAGAGGATTAGCTGACTGCAAGTATTTGAAGAGTTTTCATAAGAAAGAGACTTATTCTCTTTTCGACACAAAGCAGTACTACTAGGATCATTAAATAAAAGTTATTAGCTTAATATGGGTAAGAATTTCTTCATAGTTGGAATTGTTTATGATATACAACTACATCATGAAGTAGTGACCCTTCTTGCACTAGAAGAATTAAAAGCAAAATCTGAACATCTTTTAGGATGCTATAAACAATAATGTTACGTAGAGTTTTCAAGTGATTTTCAAGCTAGGGCAAGAGCCCTAAGGGCTCCAAAAAGATGCTTCAGGATTGGGGGTGAGGTGAGGGGAAAGGAAAAGAATAAAGATCCAATCAAATGAATCTCTGAACCCCCTACTTTCCCTCTACAACAGCAGTAGCTCCTCTTTTGCTTTGTTCTGACACACTAGTTTGGACATTCAGCTACAATATGGTTTGAAAAGAGTCCCACAACTGTTAAAACACATTAGAAAAGCAGTTTCCTAGCCATTTCACTGCAAATTTCATATATATGTGTATATATATATATATATACATATATATATATGTATATATATATATACGCAACATAGTGCCTTGCGCATAAATCATATATGCTCAATCAATGGTGCCTGATCTCTTTGTCTTGTTCTTTTGCCCTTTAGTCCCCTCAAAATCTCTTAAAGAATCTAACTTTCTATTGCTAATTAGATGACTTGTTTCTTCAGCTTTTTTGAGAGCTCCATCAAGACAGAAATTGCACACTTTTCTTCTTTGTAGCTCATGCAACACTCTAACATCGTATTCCTCCAATAAAACCCTGAACACATGAAAAAATAAAGAATTGGTTCCAGGTTTTCCGACTAAGTAGCTATAGCAAAAATGGAACAGGTCAAAATTATGTCACATGATTAAGACTGTAGAGGTTAATGGTGTAGGAGAATGAAAGAAGTGAATTAAGACATCAAGGACTCAAGCAAATAGAACAGAAATGTGTCCTCTGCCACTCTGGCATGAGCTAGTTAGTACTCACAGCAAGCCTATATCCCTTTCCTTAATTCAGAAAGATGAGGATCCTTGATCTTGCTTTGGTCTAGATTTTGGTACAGATTACTTTTGAACACTTTTTTTTTTCTGTAGAAATTAAGTTATTGGAACTACAGACTCTACTTCTTCCTAATGCCTTGGCGCCTACTGTCCTCAGCTTTGTATATATAAGGCTAGCTAACATTTAAGAATAAAAAAATATTATCTTAACTCATTAAGGAAGAAATGTACTACTACTAAGTCCTAAGCCATGTGAGATATATCTAGGCACTAGATTCCAAAAATCGATGGTATTATTACCTCTAGCTTTTCATTATAAAAGTCTCTTGTGGTATAGTTTAGCATTGCACGATTTGTGTTTTCTCCTACAAGTCTTTTGCTGTCATTATTTTCTTCATTGACAATACCAGGTTTTTTCCCTTTGGTTTCTTGCAGATACCGGAATTGCTTCTTTCTGTAGAAAGAGAGTAGAGATTTAGAGTTACTTTTTTTTATTAAAATATGTCCATATTTTCTTGATTTTTAGAGAAGAACATATATTCTTTTGAATATCTTTTTTATGAGTTTGAGTTTATTATTTGAGCTGAGGTCAGTACCCTAATCTTTCTACTAATTAAGCTACTCAATCCAAATTCTTTTGTTTCATAACTACCAATCATCAATATAAACATGTCTGAAGCACTTCTAAAGTGAAAAAAACCTCTATCTTAAAAAAAACCCAATACCAAAATTAAGTAATCACAGAGCACAAAACAACCCAATTAAAGACATAGTAGGCCAAACTTTCAAAGTCTTTATATCCCATAAAATATGTTAGTTACCCTCTTATAAATCATACAAATAGTTTAGAATTCCATTATGCAGCTCAGTAGTATTACTCATAGCTAAAAAATGGAATGAGATATGGGTTTAAGTTTAGGCAAAAAACAAAACAAACAGAAAACCAAAAACTTCCAACTGTTAGTATATCAGGGCAAGGTCCTAGTAGGAGGTAAACAATGAAGCAAGACCCCTCATTTGATTATGAAGAGCATAAACAGTGCTCATGGCATTATTTGCAGACCCGTAGGCCAAGAATTTCAGAGGACTGCAACTCATGCTCCGTGAAAAATGCTTTCTGGTCTCCACCACTTAGGGTGTCTATAAAGTAGACATTTATAGTCCACATTACTGTTCACTGTGAACTGAAGATTGAGAGCAGAAGGGGAATATCCCTTACGAGGTCTTCCTTTTTCCAATTTAATTGTGTAACATAATCTTTTCAGAAATTGTAAAGAGTACAAATTTTGAAAAGTATAGAGAAATAGATAAAAATCACTCACAAATCTATATAAACCTGTAACATTATTCACATCTGACATACTTCTTTCTAGAATTTTTATATGAATTTTTGTAAAAAATTAAGATCATTCTAAACATCCAAATTTGTATACTGTTTTCACTTAATGTTATACAACAAGAATTTTCTATATCATTAAAAATTAATAATTTTAATGAATATCTAAAATCCAGTTGTGATGTAGATCACAATTTACCTAATAAATTCTTTTTATTAGATATTTAGGTAGTATAATATTCTCATTTTTTATGAGGATATTTATTTTTATTATTATTTTATTTATTTATTATTATTATTTATGCCTACAGCACCTGGTCTTCCTAGGTGGCCTCCCATCTAAGTACTAACCAGGCCTGACCCTGCTTAGCTTCAGGATCAGATATCGGGCTTGTTCAGGGTGGCATGGCCATAGATCATGGCCTGTGGCTCCACTGGGGCATGAACCCAGGACCTTCTGCGTGTAAAGCAGACATGCTAACTGATATACTGTGGAACCATGTCCTAAAGATCTTTAGATTTATTTTCTTTACTGGTTTTTTAATTACAAGAGCAATGTAAACATATATTTTATATCACTTTTATTAGTCTTTTCAAGTTATCAGCTTTTCATTAATTCTGTTTTTAATGTAATTGTTTCTTTTCTTTAACTTTCTTCAGAATTATTTTGTTGTCTTTCCTCTAATTTCTTTAGACACAATGTTTAGCTCATTCATTTTCAGCCTTTATTCTTTCCTGACATACCCATTTCAAGGCTAAAATGTTTCCATTTACCATCACTGTAACTTGATCCCACAAGTTTTGAAAAGTGGCATTTTTATTATATTTCGGTTCAAGGTAGTTTCGAATTTCCATTGTGAAACTGTCTTTAACCTGTAGTTTATTTAGAAATGTTTCTTAATTTTCAAATATATGGTTAACATTTTGTAATTGAGTTAAAGCTTAATTGCATTTTGAAAGAGAACATGGAATCTGTTGACATTTGCTTTACAGATTGTATCTGGTCAATTTTTATAAATATTCCATGTATGCTTGAAAAAAAATGTACATTCTGCAGTTGTTGGAGGCAATGTTCTCTAAATGCCCACTAAGTCAAATTGTTAATCATGTTGTTCAATTATTTTATCTTTTTCTATTAATTGCTTAGAGGTATATTAAAACTTTCCAATGTAATGTGGATTTATAGTGCTATCAGCTTTTGGCTTAAAAGTGTTTAAGGCTATGCTAATGAGTGCAGACAAATTAAATTAGCAAATTTATTTCTGGTGAACTGAACCAATTATCATTTTGAAATGATCTTTATATTTCTAATATTGCTTTTAACCTTTGTCTATTTAGTTTTCAATGGCTATTGTTAGTATTGATGTTGTTTATCTTTTCCCACATTTTTACTTTCAAGTTTTATGTAACCTGTGTGTCTCCTGTAATAGCATATAGTTGAACTTCGTTTTTTAATTCAGTCTGAAAATCTTTGGCTTTTAAACAGAATAATTAGTAGACTGGCTATATTAATGGTCATAATTAATGGCTCCCTTGAATCCGTGATTTTGCAGCTAGGTAAAGTCTATCTCCAAGTCCCTTAAATCTTGCTCTGTGACTTGCTGTGACCAATAAAATGTGGGAAATGATGATGTATCAGTTCTTCACTTAGGCTTCAAGAGGCATTGCATGTTTCTGCTCTGTCTTCAAACCTTGCCTCTGCCATTAAAACAAGCCCAGGCAGATTTCTGGAGTATGACAGATCATGTGGAGATGAGACAAGTTGTTCCAACTAAAGTCTTTCCTAGACTAGGTTATAGCCAGCCAATCCCCAAACAAATGAGAGAGCCAGGCTAGATCAGCAGAGCTGCCTGCCCACAGGTGGCTGCAGATGCATGAGTTATAATTGCCTATGTATACCTTTATTAGCTTATAAGGCACACAAGAATAAGAACTTTGTCTTATCATCTTTATATCCCAAACACTTTGAATAGGGCCAGCCACAAAACAAATTTAGGATAAATGTGTGTGAGATGTATAAATGACGCAGTTAAAAGTTGTGTGGAATTTATTCCCTTTTTCTAGTGAAACAGTGAAATAGTAATTCTATAAAAACTATAGAAATTAAAGGTTACCTGGCATCACCCAGAATCGAAATCATACGGTACTGGGGTAACTCGGAAGATGATATGTGTGCTAGGATTCCGAAGAGCCTTTCAGCCATTATCATATCATTCTGTGTCACCTGAAGAGATATAATGGAGATGGGTCAAAAATGGCACAGTCTCTTAGCTTGATACAACTAAAATAATTCCAAAGAAATATCCAGATTTAAGTATTTTCTTTTTAGTCCAGGAAAGTACATTCTCCTGGACTACAAGAAGAGAGATCTCATTGATATTTCTCTTTCTTCCCTGAGCTTAACCAGAATGAAGATATACAAATGTGGCTCATGGTAATGGAGGATGACTGGAAGATGGTGAGTTAGCCCTGACTTAAAAGCTTTGTTTTCTGAGAATTATACTGAGGTACCTTAAATTCTTCATTTTTTTTTTTTCAGAAATCCTATAGCTTTTTGGAGTAGAATGATGTAGGGGGAAAAATTCTCAAGTGCCAATGAAATAGATTTGTTTTAATATTGTTTCAAAGGTGTTGTTCAGATCTTGCTCTTATAAGGGTAATTTTATCCCTGCCTAAGAGATGGGAATGTTGGATTAGCAAGGACACTCCTGTTTATTATGTCTGTCTTTCATACTACATGGAATAACTTGTCACTGGTATTCCTTGTGAGGGCTCAATCCTCACAAGAAAATACTATCCAAGAAAATACTGAAAGCTAAAAGCAGGACTTGGATTAATATCTGGGCATATTTTATTTAATATAAAATAGGATCGTTTGCATTTTAAATACTATTAGTCTGTCTCTTTACTTCAGTGGTTCCCAACCAGGGTCCATTTTGGCCCCTAGTTAACACTTGGCAATCTCTAGAGACATTTTTGTTCATCACAGTTAGCGAAGGGGTGTTACTAGCATCTAGTGGATAGAGGCCAGGGATGCTGCTAAACATCCCACAATGCACAGGACGGACCCCACAACAAAGAATTACCTAGCCCAAAATGTCATCAGAGCTGAAGCTGAGAAACCCTGGTATAGTTAAAATTTGAATCTTTTCAAAATCCATTGTTAACACTAGTTATAATATATTTCAGGGCATTTTCTGAAAAATACCCGTAATTCACAAGCATCTTATACTCATGAATCAGTGCAGACTGATGCTATCCCCTCCCTTCCCTAGACTTTCATAGTTTAATGAAGGTGCTGTTCCCACAAATTCTTTTAGCTAACAACTAAGTTATGTGGTCTAATATAGTCACCTAGTGGCCAGTGCAGGCCACTACTCCATCTTTCCTTCTTGATGTTGATAATTCAATTTAACTCTGCCCAAAGCAGTATCATTCTTTCTTACACAAGAAGAAGTAGAAATATAGTATAACATTACAGTATATTGTCAAGGATGAGATAAGCAATTTTATTTTAAGTGTTTTATTAAAGGGTCAAATATCTTTAGCAATGATATTTTTGGAACTCTAAATCAGAATAAATTATGTTGTCTTTTTCTAATTCTTTTCTACTTTTTATAATTATATTATACTATTCCTTCCTCTTTGAAGGCTCTATATATAATAAATTATTTTACCTCTAGTAGCGAGTGATCCATGTCTGGATAAAACACTCTTTAGGGTTAATTGAGATAACAGTTTGGCTATTAAATGAGAGAGAATTACTTACCCATAGCCAAAATAATCACTCCACTTCCAGTCGAGGCTGGAACTGGAAGTAGCTTTGGAAACCTTTGGGATTAATTATTAGGTCTGACTAGAGACTCACGACCTTGAGAAAGTACCAAGAGGGTACATAAAGTACACAAGACTGAACCAAATCTTTTGAGAAATAGCTGGAGAAATTAATAGTCAGCTGAAGGTTACAGATATGCCCTGTTTTCAACAGATGGCAGATACTGTGGTCATGGGCCTATTATGGTTGATGTACATTTCTCATCTTCTTGTCCACTGACCCAGAGACCTCCAGTCTCCTAATAGTATGCTGGATTTTTGCAGTTCTAGGCCAGAGGTAACTCATAGTGTATCAGCTACAGGGAAACACAGTTGCTATTACCACCATGCTGCTAAAGTCCATTACAGTTCATCTTATAATAAGGAAGTCTTCTGAATTTTAAGAGATAATCACAATAAAACTAATGATATATTAATGATTTTTTTCCTTTGGAGGATTATTTAAGGTCATTTCAGGAATTCTGCAGCAGAGGAAGAAGCATAATTTTTCTCTTTGCTTCCAAAATAATATTTAAAGAGAACATGGTCTTTGAAGAACTGGGGGATTACCCTTGTGCCCAGCTTAGCAGAATCAATCTGAAAAACAACCTTTTATTAATAATTCCTAGTTATTCAGGCTCCAGGCTTTAGTTATACACGCAGCTATGCCATAGGCAGTGGTTAGAAATTTAACAAAGCAGTACAGACATTTACTTATGCTTGTTTTATTTCCTTATCTCTCATTTTTTTTCTCTGCTTTTATCTTTCCTCCTTTTTTTATTTCTCTTTCTCATCTCCTTTTCTTTTTAAATCACTCATCTTTCCCTGTGTGCCTTCTCATTTTTTTACCCATTTTATTCTTCCCTTCCTCTACCACGACCCTTACTAGTTGACATCTGGGTGTTACCTTCTGAAGCCTATTAACATGCCAGGCACTCTAAAAAGCAGTTTAAAAAATAACAAGATCACATTACCTAAATAACTGTTGTTTTTTTTTTCCTTTTAAACTGTCATTCTACCAACATTTTACTTTTCTGAATGCTTACAAACAACAGAAAAAATATTTACTATTCATCATGACCTGGTTACTATTTTATTTTCAAAATTTGTCTAGTGCTTTAGAAGTTTTTGGAAAAACAGATTTTTAGCTTTTTGACATTTAAAATGTCAAGATTTGAAAAAAAAGTATTTCTCAAAGTTGTATCAAAATTCTATCATACTTAAATTCCTGGCCATTTTTATGACTATTTCCTTAGAAAGGAACATTTTTATTTTATAGTTGACTTAGTGTTTAGCTTACCTCTGTCCCATTTATTTTCTGCATACTAAAATGGCTCAGTCTAAACAGTACATAGTATTTCCAGAGGGTAAAATTGACAACTGGATTTCCTTGAGGATCAATTGTCAGCTGATCAATGCGACGGAGCTGTGCTAATGCATTAAATTGCTGCAGCATTACAAGATTTGTTTCCTTGAATTTAAGGTGCTACAATAATAAAACACACAAAAAGAGAGGCTGGACATTAAGTTTAACCATCTTAAAATATTAACATTAAAGCTTCACCGATCATTCCCCAAGTAAATCTATAAACTTTAGGCTTAGCTAGTATGTTTTTAATTATATTAAGTCAGGTGAACGTACTAAACTTATATAACTTTAATCCATCTAATGCATCATCGATGAAATCCATTAATTCTTCTAATATTAAATTCAAAGTGATTCCTCTTCTGCAAAAGGACATCCCTCTAGCTATTAACAAACTAAGATTCTTTAAAAATTATATAAATATACAATATACAATAACATAAATATACAATAAATATACAATAACTCATTACAACAATTTTACATACTTTTTATTGAAATTAAATCTACAAAGGAAAGACTAGAAATGAAATTTTCAGAACTTTATAAATACAGGGCTCACAATGCCTCTGAGAGAACTAGTTAGCCTTTATACCTGTGTCTTGCCAATTATTATGTAGGTTAGTTAACATGGCTACAGGAAAATCAAGTAACTAAAACTGAAATGCTAATATAAGTGTTGTATCTGTGAAATTGGATGCTCTTTTCTAAACATACTATCTCCATTTCTATCTGTCTTCTTTATGAAGAATAATGTGGCAAAAGAAAAAACACTATAAAATGGCAGGTGAGAGAAATCACTTGGCTAACAGAGAAAAACAACAATAATAAAAACTTGAGAAGGAACTTTTTATGGAAAGCACAGTTTCTACAAATGCATACCAGTAAATAATACAAAAATACCATAACTGCAAAAGGCTAATTCTCAAAATAATTTTAACGAGCTACTAAAATTATTTTAAATGTTATTAGGGGACTACTGTGAAAATGATATAAAAATGTACATGTTCCATTAATATCAGGTATAATAAATGAATATATTAAATAGGGTTAGGTAGGGTCCTGTTGAATGTTTTATAAAGTATAAGTATATAATTTGAATAGAATTATATTAGTCCTTTATATTCCATGGAGAATCATTTTCTAGAGGGATCATTTCCAATATTAACAGAAAATTGCAAGGGCATTTATGAATACTAATTTAAATCCCAGATCCAGAAAATCAACACAAAAGCTTAGTCTCTCTGTCTAGAAACTGCATAAGTAAGGGTTAAAAACAGGTTTTTGGCCTAAACATATAAGTCATGCATGAGAATAATTCAAATATACTATTAAAAGGAAATGTTTACCAGAGAATTAGGGAACTTCATCTTCAATTTGGGAAGCACTTGGACTATCTCATCAAATTCTATGAAAGTGAAAGACACTGTTGTCACCATTCCTGCTGTTTGAACGCTCCAGTTCCGATCTAGAGATTCCAGTGCTCCTGAGCCATACAGGGAAAGTGTGTCCCCATCCACTTCAACAAGGTATGAGTCTGTTTCAGATAAATCTTGTAAAGTATTGGTGAGCACTGAGTCCAGAGATCTGGAAAACCCAATGTACAATTTTAAATGATAGTCTTGTCATGCAAAGTAAATAAGAGAATATAAAGACCTGGTGGGAAAGGTATTTGAAATTCTATATTCACTTTTTCATTTCAATAATTAAACCCAGAGCCCCAAAGACTAATTTTTAATGGAATATCTGGAAGTTTTATATTCTTCCAGTCATATATTTTAATTCAAAAAGAGACACATGAATAAAAAAACTCACCTTTTTACCCAGATTACTTATGTCAATGAACGATAGTTGACATTTAATTTTAAAACAATCCTTTTTAATTTAATTTTATTTATTATTAGCTTCAAGTGTACAGCACATTGGTTAGACATTTGTATAGTTTATGAAATGATCTCCCTGATTGCTCTTTCTCTCCTTTGGCTCTACACCTAGGCATTACATTAATGCTGACTGCATTCCATTAAATGTATCATGGATATCTTTTCATGTCAATACAAATAAGTTTTCCTAATCTATAAAGCATTCCATTGTCTGGCTGAAAAAAAAAAAACCCACATTTTACAAAACACCATTTCTATATCAAGAACCATAAAACACAAAAATATGTTTATAAAACACTTGGGAAGACATAAATTAACTATTAACAATAGTTTATCTCTCAGCAGTTGGATTAAGGGGTAACTTTGACTTTCTATTTTTGAATACTTTGGTGTTGTTTGAAATTGTATACATGTATACTATAATTATAAGCAGTAAAATTAATCATTTCATCATTTTGAAATAAGAAATGATAAAAACAACCCACTATTTACTCTATATTATCTATAGTACATATATATGCATAAATATGTATATACGATATATATGTACACAAAATTACTTCACATATCCTCCTCAATTTAACAGTTATTATTTCCAAAGTAGGAGCCACATTTTCTGTAAAGGTTACCTAAATGACAGCCAGAGAAGAAAAGAAATAGCTTGATCCAACTCAAATTTTCTGATTTGTGAATAGAGACATAACTATTAATTTTACTCAGTCTCAAAACACAAACAATGCTTGGCTTTGTTCCATGTGTTTTCATTCAGACAGCATTTATTTGCCTTTACTAATACTAATGCTTTGCTCTCCTTTGTGCTCCTGTGGACTTCTGTACACTCCTCCAATACATCACTTCTTATACTGCATCATAATTACATGTTTACAATTTTGCTTTCTCTATCAGATAGTGAGTTCTTCGAGGCTAAAGACTATATTTCCTTATCTTTGGGGATTCTGGGTCTTAGCAATGGGATTTTCACAATGAATGTTGAATGATCATATTAGTAAAGATCTTCAAAATTTTTATAATGCCGATGTTGTGAGATAAGACAGACAAACCATCACCCTATTGGTTTATCATAGTTTACTAGACATACATGAACGTATTTCAGAGGCACCAGTTAATCTGTAACATTTGTCTATACAATAACAAGCTGCATAATAACATCAGTCAACATCAGTCAACAAGTGAATATGCAACCAAAAAAATATAAAAAGGCTTGATTTCTGCTAGACTAGTGCTTAAGACACTGATTATCATCTGACAATAATCAAACACTCAATGGGCAGTAGTATATGAATAATCTTAAATGATAACCCAATAGAAGTAAGGCAGATAATGGAACAAAAATGAGAATTAAGAGTTCATTACATTGTGCTTTGTGTAATAGCTTTGTGTGGAGCTATGTAGAGCGCAAAATCATTTCTGGAATAAAAGAAAGGACAGGAGCTACATTTCACTGCCACTAAAACAAAGAAGGTTCGATAAAAAGGGAGCATACCTCTGTTTTAGCACTTCCTATCTTACAGTGCAGTTACCTATTTACTTGTCTGTCTCTCTCACTAAACATCATGATCCTTGAGGGCTTGAACTTGGTCATATTACTGTAGTAGGTCCAGCATCTAGCACAGCTACTGACACATGTTGTGCTCAATAGATATTTCTTAAGTGAATTAATGAAATGAGACAATTACGAAGCTTTTTTATGAGTATCGAGTGAATCTTATGAAGGATTCCCAACCATAAACTGTGGTTTGATCGAAGGGATGGAATCAGTGATACAGACACAGATCGGGTTAACAAGAAGATTTCTCAGGAAAGGCAATGACAAATAATGAAGAGGTAAGGTCAAGTGATGCCTGATGGCCATGATACCAAGCAAAAGAAGTTTGTTTTAATGTAAAAATAATGGGAAATCAGAGCTATATACCAAAAACGTGAATAAATCCATTGAGAAGTGGTGTTGTTTAATACCATATATTTGTAAGTGTCTTGCTTTTCTTTTTCCATATGATTAAAAGTTTAAGAATATAAACCATAAAAGTTTACTATCAGAAAGGGTTATTTATTTTGCTTAAAGGTTTGTCGAGCAAACTGTTGGGAAAATAAGTGAAATTATAAGCAAGCCAAGACTCAGCAAAACAGTTATATAGTTACAAAACAAAGCAGAAGTAATCTCCAATATTTATAGATCTCACACGGACATTCAGTAAAAACAAACGGCAAGTTTGCTGGGATGTAGGCAGGTTTATCCTTCTCAATATGAAATACAGCACTTGTTAAATAAGTCGTTTAATACTTAATCTACATCAGATATTTTCTGAATGAGGCTTAAGTTTAGCCTCTGGCCAATATGGAACAGAGAAACATGCTCTTCAGGGAAGGTATGCTCTGGTTTCCACAAAAAAATAACTTAGAAAGTTTGCTAATCAATGTCTCTATGTTGGAGATTGTCCTTTCAGTTTTCTTGCATGTTTGAAAATATGTCCAGGTCTTTTTAGTCATACATACATGCGTATTATTTTATTTGTTCATTCATTCATTTATTCACCAAACATTTGCTGAAAGCCCACTATATACCGGGCATTATATATATCCTAACAATTGTGGTACAGGCAACTAAATCATCTGTATTAATGAGGACAATCAATATAGAAATCATGTACAAGTTTTTAGATCAAAATTTTTCTTCACTTTTATTGGGCTATAGTTCCAGAAATATAAATGCTCTAATCATACTCTGCAATTAATTTAATAAACACATGGGATATAATTTCTAAAAAAAAAAAAGACCTCAACTTCATTAAACAAATAGGTTAATCTGAAGAGTTCATTATGTGTTAGGTATTGTAGTAGGTACTAAAATTAAAACAACAAATTAAGATTTATTTGTCCTTAAAGGACTTCTACTCCGAATGGAGGGTGGAAAGCAAGATAAATATATACATTAACTCTAATATAAAATACTCTTATTGTCATATAATGAATATTTAAATGATAAACTATGGAAATACAGAGGAAGAAATGACTAATTCTTCTAAAAGGGAGAAATCAAGTTTCAAAAGGAGGTAGTATTTGAACTGGTCCTAGAAAGATGAATAGTAGAATTATATCACAAGTAAAAGAGCAATGTATTTTGGGTAAGAAAAACAGAATGAAGAAAGGCATAGAAGCCTAATTATGTACACTTTCAGTTAAGAACAATTTCGATATGGCTGGAATACTAAAATATATGTGGAGAGTAGTAGCTGAAGATGAAGCTAAAAATCATATTTCATCCAATAAGTTTGAGGAGTAGAAAACAATTTTTGAATAAAAAATGATACGATCATATTCAACACAAGTTTTTAAGCACCTACAATGTGCCAAGCATAGAGCTAGGTGCTGGTGCTGGGGATACAAAGATGAATAAGATTATGTTCTCTAGCCTCAAAGATCCATTTGAGACAGGTAAGTTGGTCAATTTTGTGGAGAACATAGGAAGGAGAGGTTGGATGAATGGAGATTAGTAGGAAAATTAGTGCAATAGTGTCAACTAGACCATATAAAAGCATAACCAAAAAGAGCATGGTGTAGTAGAAATAGCATTGGCAGAAAACCAGAAAGACCTTAGTTCAAATCCTAGATATGCCATTGATAAACAAATGACTTTTTGGGCAAGTTATTTAATTTCTTTGTAGTTTCAGTTTCCTTGTATGTAATGGTGATCATAATACAAAAATCATATCTTAAACTGTACTTCATGCTTACCTCAATGTAGTTTAGTGATTATTATTAATAAAAGAAAAGAACATAAATATACCAGATATTTTAGAGAAAATAAAAGTAGGACTTACTCGATTGTGGGGACTGCAGGACAGGAAGGAATCAAGTGCAATTCAAATGTTTTAGAGTAGGTGACTGGGTCACCTGGCCCAGTTTTCTACCCACCTAGTCTAAATTTATGCTCTAAGAAATGTGGTATTCTTCTATGGAAGATCCATGCTTTAAAATTTGTTTTCCAATGAAGGCCAATACAATTCCATGGATATTTCCCAACTCAAACATTATTTATGTAACACTAGGCAGTCTGCCATCAAATAGGCATTCGCTTCAAGATCGTTAGTGGTTAATTATAAGTTCAAACTTTCATTTATTCAACTCAACTTTTATATAAGAATGAATCAGAAAAAATGTTATGCCTTCATGATTACTGCAAGATAAGGTGACTAATTTACATATATTTTTAAATTTATTTTTCAATTACAGTTGACAAACAATATTGTATTTATTTCAGTTGTGCAACACAGTGATTAGATAGTTATATACTTAACAAAGTACAGGATGATTAGCTTAATGTAAAAAAAAAGTAATGAGTCCCCGAAAGCCAGGCTAAATGGAGAATATACTCTTAAATGCCTAAATGGAAAAAAGACAATATTTCAGAGGATTATGGGTTCTTTTGGTTTGTTTTAAAAATAACTTTAGATTTTCTATAACAGGCTAAAACAGAAAGACTTAAAATATTTCCAAAGATTATTTTCCCAATGAATAAGTGGTGCTGATTCCTGTAATAATGTATTTTATGAATTTCTATTACAACATTCATAGGTGTGGAAATTCATTTTATGCATTATATTTTATTATAGTATTATTGGCTAAAATACCACAGTGTTCATAGACAGGAAATGACCAAAAATAAACCAGCTTCACTGCATGCATCCAATGTAAGCAAAAAAAAAACATTACACCAAGTACTTTCCCATTTCTGGCAGGGGAAAGAAACCTGCAATATGTCATTTTACTGTAGAGCTGTCCCAAGTACAGTGAACAGTGAAATCATTAATGGGATATAGCAAGGTTTTATGGAGTTTCTTCCCTTTATGTGCCCATAATTTTTTCATGGATACTTGTTTCCAGGCATTTAGTTACACACCCATAAGCCAAAGGTCACAGACATTGTAATGCAAGAATCAGCCACCTTTTTGGCATTATGAAATACTACAGACTATAAATGGGATTGTTAAAAATAGAATACTTTATGTCATATAAAAAACAAATCAGAATCCCAAGGAAGAAACTTTGTGGCCCTTTGACTTGCTTTCTACATTCAAAAAGAGTCACGCTTATATCATTCCAGAAAGATGAAATTTAATTATATTTTTAAAGGCTTACAGATAATGTAGTAATACAACTTATAATATTTAAAACATTTTGCTTGGTATTTTCAGATAAAGTAGTACATGTGTTTGAAACCTCTCCCTCTGAGACCCCATTAATAATTAAAATGGTATAAACCCACAACAACAAGTACAAAGTGGGGGGACAACCTGCAGCAAAAAGTTTCAGCAAATTTCTAAAAGCTAGAAAGTGAAGAATGTTGAGTGATGATGAAGGACAAAAGAAGCTATAGCTTTGACAACGCACTGGTGACAAGAACAAAGATGGCAGCTAACATGCCCAGTAGAGCTTTGGAAAGGAAAGAACAGTAGATATGATGGAAGATGGGAGTGAGAAGTGGGACTGAACACAGGAACATTAACTGAAGATCTATAAAAGGATCTTACTATCTACTTCTCCCACTGCCAATAAAACAGGCAGAGTGGCACTGCAGATCAGCAGAGAAAAGAAAGAACAATTAATAAATAATACTAGGGCAACTGGTTATTCCTACAAGGAAACAAACAAATCAGATTTTAATCTCAAACTTAAAAATCAATTCCAGGTGTAATAAAGACTAAACTATGAAAGGCCAAATTTTAACCCATTAGAAAGACAAAATGGGAGAATATTTTTATAATCTCACTGTAGTAGAAGATTTTTTTTCCTTAAACACAGTCTAAGCGGGTAAACCATAAAAGGAAAGGTATACATATTGGTATCTTCAAAATATAAATGGTATTTAAAGTCAAAGACATATGTGAAATTGTTTAAGGGTAAAGCCGAGAGTGAGAAGAGGACCCAGTACCAAAATCAAAGCAACTCTACCATCTAGAGTTTGAGAGGCCAGAATTACTTGAGGATATGAGAAAGAAACATAATATAAAAAAAAAACACTTACATTAATGATACAGCAGCAATGACATTTTAAAATTATTGTTAAAAGATTAAAAAGAAAAAAACAAAAGCTACTAGTAATATGATATAAAATAATAAAGAAAATAATGAGATCATTTAAGTCAGGGAGGCTAAATTAGGTCAGGGAGATAGTTGGCGTCAAGAAGATAAATAAGAAGTTCAAAGAAATTGGAATGTAGTAAAGGCAGCACAAGTTTTTTGTTCAATTAAAAAAAGACAGGCAATAAGAAACCCCAGATAAATACAAACTATGTAAGAAAGGAATGGTTCATGTATGAAGCAAACTAAAGTATGGTATGATTTTGAAAAATTTTTGAAGTGTAATTAAGGGGGAGGGGTTATTTGAATTCAAAGATTAGTTTTGAGTGGTTTAAGAAGCAGAAAATGAGATATAGTCATGGTACACTACTTAACTCTCACCTAAAAATAGTTACATGAGTTGCAAAACCACAGAAACTAAAACACTGTTTCCTAGTTTTCAATCTTTAGAAGATGTTAACTGACAAATATTATGATTCTAGAACAGATAGACATTATCTTGATCTTGAAATGAAAAAGCATAGCTCATAGAGTATAGCAAAATTAGAGTTCCAAAGAAGAGAAAACAATACAGTAGGGAACTCCAAAACTCCATCCCTCTATAAAAGCAACTAATATGCTAGCAAAAACTGCCAGAATCAATTTTTTCAGAACTCTGGAATCTAACTGCCCCAAATTACAACAACCAAGAGAATGCTTAAGAAAACAATGCTGAATTTCAATAAGAGAGTTCGGTGCCATTTTAGCTTACTCTGTTACCATCTCCTACTCCCCAGCTCAGTGGTAGCCTTGAAGATGGCAGCCCACATTCTTTGTGTAGGTTGCTGGTACCAGAGGAAGTAATACATAGCCTGCTCTCAAAAAATTATGGTTGTGTGTTTTGACATGCTTAGTGGCTCCCTGAAGAACCAGCTCAAGGGCTTGCCTTTTTCTGACCTGCCTCAAAGCTTCCTCATAACTGAGGTGGCTTCCTGGGTTACATTTGTTAAAAGAATTTGAAGGCAAAAATGTAAAAGCTGCTACCACATGTGACAAATAATGACAGACCAAAAAAAAAAAAAAAAAAAAAGCCTGAGGAAGAAGAGGCTGAGGAAGGAGATACTTGGGGAAATAAGGGCTTTGAGAAACTCCTGTATATTTCAGGGAATCCAGCATGCCACATTCATGTCCAGGGCTGGACACATGCTCAGAAAAGACCTGAGAAGACCCTAGGCAATCACCTCTAACTGCTGAAAAACAAAGAATCTTGAAGGCAGCAAGAGAGAAGTGAATGGTTATATACAAGGGATCCTCAAGAAGATTAACATCTAATTTCTCGTTAGAAACCACTGAGGGCTGAAGGCAGTAGAATGACTGTCAATCAAGTACTGAAAGAAAAAAAATTGTCAACCAAGAATTCTATATCCAGCAAAACTATACTTCAAAAATAAGGGAGACATCAAGACATTCCTAGATAGATAAACTAAAGCTGTGAGAATTCACTGCTAGTATACCTGCCCTACAAGAAATGATAAAGTAGTCCTCCTTTTGACTGAAATAAGAGAACACTGGAGAATAACTCAAAGCCATATGAAAAATAAAAAATGCCAGGAAAAGTAATTACACAGGTAAAAATAAAAGCCAGTATCACTATATTTTTCATTGATAGCTCCTTTTTATAACATGTTTTAATAGATAAATGCATAAAATAATAATAATTATAAATCTATGTTAATGTGCATGGACGTATAAAGATGAAATCTGTGACAAAAACAACATAAAGGGGGTGGAGTTATGTATAAACAAAGCTTTTGTAGTACTGCAACCAAGTTGGTATTAATGCAAACTAAACTGTTATAAATTAAGATGTTAATTGTAATCTTCAGGGTGATAATTAAGAAAATAACAAAAAATGAGAAGGGAATCAAAACGGTACACTAAACAATCAATTAAACACAAAAGAAAAAAGTAATGGAAGAACTGAGGAACAAACAAAGATACATAACAGACATAAAACAAATAGCAAAATGACAGAAATAGTCCTTTCTCAACAGGATTTGATTAAATTCCCCAGCTAAAAGGCAGATATTAGCAGAATTGATTTAAAAAACATGATTCAACTATCTGCCATCTACAAGATAAAAAGATGCAAGCATATTAAAATTGAAAGAATGGGAAAAGATATTCCATCCAAACAATAACCAAAAGTGAGCTGGAATGGCCACTAGTATCAGTCAAAATAGGTGTTATATCAAAAACTGTTACAAGAGACATAAAAGAACATCTTATATTGATAAAAAGGTCAATCTATCAGGAAGGTGTAACAATTATAAGCATATGTACACTTACTACCCAAAATACATGAAGCAAAACTGATGGGAGAAACAGTTCTACAATAATAGTTAGAGACTTCAATACCCTATTTTCAGTAATGGATAGAGTAACAGGGCAGAAGATCAATAAGGAAATTAAAGACTTGAAGAACACTATAAACCAACTAGATCTAACAGACATATATAGAAGACTTTACTCAACAACAGTTAGATTATGCGTTCTTTTCAAGTCACATGGAACATTCTTTAGGACGGACCATATGTTAAGCCACAAAACAAGTCTCAATAAATTATGAAAGACTGAACTCACATGAAACATCTTCAGAACACAGTGGAATGAAACTCGAAATCAATAACAGAAGGAATGTGGAAAATTCACAAATATGAGGAAATTAAACAACATACTCTTAAACAATCAGTGAATCAAGAAAGAAATCACAAGGGAAATTAGAAAAGTATGGCTGAAGCATTTGCAATGTGAAAAGGTGGGAGGAGGAATAAAAAGGATAAACTTCTCTTGCACAGTGCAGACTTGACAGCTACTATCTATAGCAGATAGAACAAGAAACAGGTTTAACCGTATATTATGAAAGTTAACCAGTGAAAGAATTATAGGTATATAGTATTGGGAAGAGAGAAAGTGATGAGCCAAATTCTCATCTATTATGGCAAAAATTATACTTAAATCTTATGAATCAAGAAATAGCATAATACATATTTAGAGGTTTGGTATAAAAGGAGTCAGCAAGATACACCTGAAAAAGAAAAGTTGCCACACTGGTAAAAGGAAAATCAGGTGAATGTGTTATCAAGAAAGTCAAGGCAAAGAGCCTTTCAACAATGAAGACTATCAACTATGTCAAATGGTGTGGAGAGTTCAAGTAAAATAAGGACATAAAGTTCAAAGTCAATCTGGATCCTCTGGTTAAGAGCCCTGGTGTAGGCATATACAAGGTATAATATTTTAGAAATATTTCTTCCTTTCTGATACAAGAGATTTTATAGGCGTCTGTAAAACACAAAGTAGAGAATGTATCTACAACCAGAAGTTATAAGTAACCTATTTTGTATTATAGTCTTCATCAATAATAATTCACTATCTCTAAAGTTTTCTTTCTCCAGCTTCATATATAAATATAAAGTCTCCTTGATTTAATAGTTTTTAAGTCATTAAAAAGGGTCAGACCAAGATAATGTAATGGTGTCTCCATGGCACTTTGAACTTACATCGGTAGAAGCTAAATATTTTGCCAGAAATTGTGGATCCCTTTCCTAATGTTTCAGTTAATATTCTCCACACCCTCTTCATTGAACCCATACATCACTTTTCCCATCTCTCCCAAACTCTTCCTTTGTGCTCCCTGCTTAAAAAGCCTCTGATTTTGTGGAATTCCTAATAAAAATTCTGAAACTCTTGGCAGTAACTACAAGGCACAACTATTTGCACAACAGATACTTCCTCTTCCTCTTGGTACTGATTGCTTGTTTTTGAGACCATAAAAGTGAAGACTATAATTTTAAATTATTTTAGAGGGTCACAGAATTTTTGGCCATATGCTGCTTAAATAGTGTAAAGTCACATTAATAGACTAGAATCCACTTATCAGAGATAGTTTTGCCAGGTAAAAGAGTCAATTAATAAACAAAGACACTTTTATTAATCTTTTCAAAGAACTAGCTCTTGGTTGCATTAATTTTTTTCCTATTATCTTTTTGTTCTCTATTTCATTTAATTCTGCTCTAATTTTCATTATTTCTGTCCTTCTTCTGACTTTAGGCTTCATTTGTTCTTCTTTTTCTAGTTCTTTAAGATGTAATGATAGGTTATTTGGGATTTTTCTTGTTTCTTGAGATAGGCCTGTAATGCTATAAACTTCCCTCTTATTACTGCTTTTGCTGTATCCTGAAAGTTTTGATATGTTGTATTGTCATTCTCATTCATCTCAATGTATTTTTTGATCCTTTATTTCTTTTTTTGACCCAGTCATTGTTTAGTAGCATGTTGTTTAATCTCCACTTCCTGCTTTCTTTTTGCAGTTGATATCTAATTTCAAAGCATCGTGGTCAGAGAATATGCTTGGTATGATTTCAGTCTTCTTAAATTTGTTGAGGCCAATTTTGTGTCCCAACATATGGTTTATCTTTGAGAATGTTCCATGTGTACTAAAGAAGAATGGATAATCTGGTGTTCTGGGAAGAAAGGTTCTATAAATGTTGATTATATCCATTTGGTCTAATGTGTCATTTAAGGCCGATGTTTCCTTATTGATTTTCTTTTTGAATGAACTATCTATAGCTGTCAACGGGGTATTTAGGTCCCCTACTATAATATGTTCTTGTCAGTTTCTCTTTAGTTCTGTTAGTAGTTGCTTTTTATGTTTGGTGCTCCCTGATTGGGTGCATATACATTGATGTGTTATGCCTTGCTGATGTATTGTCCTCTTGATAAACCTTTGGCTAGACTTACTATAGAAAAAAGACAAAAGACTCAAATAAAAAAATCAGAAATAAAAGAGAAGTTACGATGGATACCACAGAAATACAAAGGGTCATACAAGAATATTATGAAAGACTATATGCCACCAAATTCAATAACCTAGAAAAAATGGACAAGTTTTTAGAAATGCATAACCTCCCCAGACTGAATCATGAAGAACTGAAAAATCTAAATAGACTGATCAACAGTAAGGCAATTGAAACAATCATCAAAAACTTTCCCAAAAGTAAAAGTCCAGGGCCCAACAACTTCACTAATGCATTCTACCAAACATAAAAAGATTTAATACCTGCCTTTCTCAAACTCTTTCAAAAATTAAAGAAGAGGGAATACTTCCTAATTCATTTAATGAGGCCAACATTACTCTGATACCAAAACCTGGCAAGGATAATACAAACAAAATAAAAGAAAACTACAGACGAATATCTCTGATGAATACAAATGAAAAATTCTAAACGAAATATTGGAAAGTTGAATACAACAATACATTAAAAAGATAACACATCACCATCAAGTAGGGTTCATTCTATGGGTGCAAAGATGGTTCAACATATACAAATTGATTAATGTGATATATTACATTAATAAAATAAAGCATAAAAATAATATGATCATATCAATAGATGCGGAGAAAACATTTGAGATAGATATCCATTTATGATTAAAATATGTATAAATAAAATATGTATAAAAGTAAAGTATCTTAACATAATAAAGGTCATATATAATAAACTTTCAGCTAATATCATACTCAATAGTGAAAAACTGAAAGCTTTTCCTCTAAGATCAGGAATAAGACAAGGATGCTCACTCTCACCACTGTTATTCAACAGAGTACTGGAAGTTCCAGCCAGAGCAATCAGGCAAGAGAAAGAAATAAAACGCATCTAAAAAGTCATATTGTCTCTTTTTGCAGATGATATGATTCTTTATACAGAAAACTCTAAAGACTAAACCGAAAAATAATTAGAAACAATAAACAAATACAGTAAAGTTGCAGGATACAAAAGCAATGTACAAAAATCCATTGCATTCCTTTATAAGTACAATAAAATTTCAGAAAAAGAAATGAGAAAATTACTTTGCAATTATAACAAAAAGAATAAAATACCTAGGAATAAACTTACCAAAGCATGCAAAGGACCTATACACTGAAAACTATAAGATATTATGAAAATAATTTGAAGAACACACAAAGAAATGGAAAGATAGTCCATGTTCATGGATTGGAAGAATCAGCATAGTTAAAATGGCCACGTTACCCAAAGCAATATACAGATTTAATGCAATCCACATCAAATCCAAATGGCATTTTTTAAAGAAATAGAACAACGACAACAAAAAATCAATAGATTTGCATGGAACCACAAAAGACCCTGAATAGCCAAAGCAAACCCAAGATAAAAGAACCAAACCAGAGGTATCACACTCTCTGTCTTCAAATTATACTACAAAGAGACAATAACAAAACAGCATGAAATTGGCAGAAAAACAGACACATTAACCAATTGAACAGAACCGAGAGCCCCCAAATAAACCCACATATATATGGGGAAATAATTTTTGACAAAAGAACCAAAAATATACAGTGGAAGAATTAAAGCCTCTTCAACAAATAGTGCTGGAAAAATTGGAAAGCCATATGCGAAGAAAAAAAAAAATGAAACTAGACCGCTATTTTTTACCATACACAAAAATTAACTCTAAATGGATCAAAGACCTAAATATAAGACCTGAAATAATAAAATACATAGATGAAAACATAGGTACTAGACTTATAGCCCTCGGTCTTAGAGAGAATTTTATGAATTTGACCTCAAAGGCAACAGAAGTAAAAGCAAAATTAAATGAATGCAATTATATCAAACTAAAAGGCTTCTGCACTGAAAAAGAAACCATCAACAAAACAAAAAGATAACCAATCAAATGGGAGAAGTTATTCACGAACAACACCTCTGATAAGGGGTTAATATCCAAAATATATAAAAAACTTATACAACTTAACAACAACAAAAAACAAAAGACAAAGCATCCAATTAAAAAATAGGCAGAGGACATGAACAGACTCTGCTCCCAAAGAGACATACAGATGACCAACAAATACATGAAAAGATGCTTGACTGTGCTAGCTATTAGGGAAATGCAAATCAAAACCACAATGAGAACTATCTCATACCTGTTAGCATGGTTGTTATCAACAAAACAAGTAATAACAAGTGTTAGAGAGGTTGCGGAGAAAAAGGAACCTTCATAGACTACTGGTGGGAATGTAAACTGGTACAGACACTATGGGAAACAGTATGGAGGGAGGGTCCTCAAAGAATTAAGAAAAGAATTACCATATGACTCAGCAATTTCTCTTCTGGGTATCTACCCCCAAAATTTGAAAATATTTATTTGTAAAGATATATGTACTCCTATGTTCATAGCGGCATTATTCACGGTGGCCAAGACATGGAAACAATTGAAACGTCCTTCAATAGATGTTTGGATAAGGAAGATGTGGTACTTATATACAATGGAATATTACTCAGCCATAATAAAAAATGAAATACTGGCATTTGTGACAACATGAATGGATCCTGAGAGTATCATGCTAAGAGAAATAAGTCAGGTGGAAAAAGTCAAGAACCATATGATTTCACTCACATATGGGATATAAAACTGAAAGCAACAAACGAACAAACAAGAGAAGCAAACAAATAAAAACTCATAGACACAGAGAACAGTATGGTGGTTACCAGAGGGAAAGGGGGTGGGGGAAGTAGGAAAGGGTAAAGGAGATTTGACTTTGGGTGGTGAACACACAATGGAACATACAGATGATGTATTATAGAATTGTACACTTGAAACCTATGTAATTTTATTAACCGATGTCACTTCAATAAATAAAACAAACAAACACTTCTTGCATTCACTGTAGCTGCTCACACTAGTAAAACCTAAACAGTAAATATCCCTGTAACAAGAGCATAGAATGCATGGCTGAGATCAAAAGGAGATAAGGCTGGTGAATGTTGAATACTTTGGCCCCTGGTTCCACACCTAGTGCTACCATCAGCAACTTCAGTGTTTACAGTAATAACTTCAACTGATCCTCCTTCCTCTGATGACTTTCACTACTACTTCTCTTGTCAACCCACTCCCAAAGCCACAACAATGGCCTCCGATTGCTCTTAACATTGTCATTACTTTGGTATGTTCCACCTCTAAAATCTTCAACTTCAAAAACTTACTTTGACCATAAATTCTCCCAATTCCAGCTCACTATTAACCTTCTTACTTCATATACTTCTCATCTTCAATTTCATTTAGACTTCCAGTCCCAGAAATACTAAATTTTCTCCCAATCTGTTGGCAGATTTTTAACTCCTTAAGAATCTAGCTTAGACCATATGACCCATCATTGTTTTCTTTCATTGTTATACTTGAATTTTCTACTCCTTATCTTTGATCCCTTATCACATTCTTTATCAGACATTTATCTTTTTTACTGTGATACCTAGCTACTCTGTGTTCTGGAATACTCACTTGACAATTCAGACTACAGTAGCTATAATTTCTTGGTCTCTGACCACATTTAGTTCCTCAGAATTTTCCTTCAATCTTTCAACACTTCCCTAGTTAGCTCCCTCTGGATACCAAACGAGACCTGAGAAAATGATTTTTAAAGTGATGATTTATTATCTTAAGAATGTCAATCCTGTAAACCTCACATCCCCTGAAAAGCCTTCCTTAACTACTTCCTGGAGATTAGACTAGATCAGATACTTCTTTTATCTCTCAGCTCAGCTCACTCAACTTTGCCTTCTTAGCACTGAGCATTACCATAATTAAGTAAGGCATGGGTAATTAGTTGTTTCCTATCTGTTTTTCCCACTAGAATTTCAGCTCTAAGAGGAAAAGAGTCCCGACTGTCTTGACCTCTGTTGTGTCTCCAGCAGCCAGCACAAAGTCTTACTCCTTAACTCATACTAGTAATCAATTCGGCATAAAATCTGAATAACTGTTCCAGTTGTGTT
Organism: Pteropus medius; assembly: GCF_902729225.1. Taxonomy (NCBI): domain Eukaryota; kingdom Metazoa; phylum Chordata; class Mammalia; order Chiroptera; family Pteropodidae; genus Pteropus; species Pteropus medius. The sequence continues at coordinate 5,986,125 of NW_024354911.1, forward strand.
CTATAATATCTGTCTATTCCTGTGGCTCAAACCTCTTTTCTTCTATGACGGTTGTGTTACATAATACATATCCCCTGGTTTATGAGCAAATCTGAGTATACTATTCAGACTTTGCACATATCTCTTCCTCTGAAGAAAGCACATTGGAATCAAGTGAATTAGAGGGACATAAAGCATACATATCTTTATGGTTTATTTATAATTTAAAAAATATATATGGGTCAAAGTTAGTAGGGAGGGTAAGGAAAGTAGGACAGAGAAGTGTCAGGGGACAATACAACTGTTTCCAAAAGAAAGGTTCTGAGGTAGGAAGTAACTGAACCGAAAGTCACTGAGGCTGCACCACAGAATGGGGAAAAATAGGTGAGGTGGGTAGAAGGCCTCATAGGCTGTATTAAGTAATCTAGATTTGTTTTTCCTATGACAAATAGGAAACCACAGAAGGTTTTTTAAATCAGGGGTCAGCTTATTTTTTTAAAACAGTTTCATTTTAACTTTTAAACTTAAGTTTCTAATTTCAGTAGGCTTTCTTAAGAAAACTATTTTTAAATAATTATATGAGAAATGGCTTCCTATTTCTACTTCAAATTCAGTTCTCCAAAGACTAGTATCTGGAAAGAATACTATTACATACCCTGTTTCCTCTGGAAATGCAGAGGTGGTGCTTCCATCGATCTGACAGGGGTCCTGAGAAGGAGAGTCAGAATCTTTTCTATCTTGATTTATAGCAATATTGGTTATTCGATGTTGTTGCAAGTCCCACTTTCGAGCTACATTGTTAATTGTTAACCTTTTCTTCTCCTGTGAAAAAGTTCATTGTGACAAGTATTACATAATGCAATCTTTGTAGCAGGAGAGTATATCCAAGGAGCATATTGTTTGTACTACTTATCACACTTTTAAAAGGAGTCTATTCCTTAAAAGTAGCTACCAAATTTGTATTCTAAAACAAATTACAAGTGGCCTTTATTTACCTTGTGTATTCAAACATCCCAATAATAGTCTATCATCCTTAAAGAAAAAAATATATACAAACAATAATTACTCCCATTGGAGATGTGAAAATTTACTATCTGATAGTTTAACAGAAAATTATATACTTGAGTGTTATCTGAAATTTTAATTTGACAGAAACGTACATGGCTTTGTGTTTAAACATAGCAAGAAAAAAAATAATTAATTTTACTACCCAATAATTAGGACTAATATGGTGGAATAATCTAGGCAGAAAGGAAAGGAGAGGGATTGATCCATGTTCTAAGCTTCACAGTGTAAATCACAATGTCTGAAAATTAATAATTATACATAGACTACAAAAAGAAATTGTACTCGGTTTCTAGGTAACTAGTACCATTCTAGGTGAATAAGAAAGAAGTTAATTCATTATATGCGAAGGATGCCTTAACTGTAGTGGTTCTCAAACTTTAGAGTGCCTCAAATCTCATGGTGAGCTTATTAAAATACTAATTGCTAGCCCTCCCCCCATTATGATTTAATGTTTGAAGTGGGACTAAAGAATTTGCATTTCTAATAAGCTCCCAGGTGTTGCTAATGGACCTCACTTTGAGAACCACTGATTAGGGCACTGGGGCTCCATTCTCTCATAGAAACCTGTGGAGAAAGCAGATCTAAACTACTGAAAGAAGCTGTGCTAGGTAGAAATGTCGTAAATGGTAGGGGAAAACAGCTTTATTCCGGTAAAGTCTCTATTATCAAGAGTTAACATTTTTAAATGGCATGTCAATTAGACCAGAAAGCTAAAATAAGACATTTTACATTTCCTCTTTATTAAGAGCACAGTCACCTAATGAAAAATCACTGTGTGATACTGACCCTTCTTCACCTGCTCCCTCTGGAGCCACTGTAGGCTGTTAGGAAGGGTCTTTCCCATCCTTTCAGTGCACATATACGTGTAGAATGACTATTTTTAGTTCCACCTCTTTGCCTACACTTGGTTATCTAAAAAATTTTAGCATGTAAGAATGGCATTGGATAGTAATAAAAAATGATAACAAAGTGTAATTAAAAGTAAATTTTTTTAGAGTTCTATTTCTGTTTTTAAAAATGTTTTTAGCATGTTTTTTATGGCTGGGTATTTCAAATTTGTCTAGGTAGTTAAATGGGTTATCCTTAATATGAATATACTTCTGGGACTTTTTGATATTTTACAGAAGTCCTTATCCAAAGCAAGTAGGAATCTGTTGTTTAACTGTACAATTCCCACCCCCACCTCCCAATCTATAATAAAAAGGTGTCTTACCTTAAGGAATTCTATTTCAGTTATTCGCAGATGGCTGGTAAACCCAACTCTTAACCTAAGCAATGCTGTTATTTTCCCTCACTACCAAGGTTGCTTTATGGAGGGAGGGGCAGTGAGTTAATGGAGGATGCCTGTCATTCTGGCTCAATGCATTTGTATTTCTGGCTGATTGGAGTTTGGTGGAAAGAAATAATCTTAATGATATAGATATAGCAGGGCTTAGAAAAAAGACACAAAATATCTTTACACCACTATGTATTTTAACAAATTTATAATAAGATATTCTGAAAGTATAAACACTTTCTTAAATATCCATCCCAAAGTTAATGCATCCTTTACTTGGGTTATTAAAACCAGGTCAATACCAAGTTGACGAAGAGAATGGATATTTTTACTGGGTCCAAGAAAAGGGATGACATATTTTAAAGCAGGAGTGCAGCCTGGGGTCAGGTGGGAATCACTAGCTGGCTAGGGTGACACATAAGGGCTCTAGATATTTGTGGAACAAGCAAAAGAAAGGCTAGAGATTCTGCAAGACAGAAGTGGGGGTACCCCCCAAGTTTATGTTTAATGATCATGGATGCCTTTGGCATATTAGTTACAATCGTGTTTCTACAGCTAGATGGCAATGAATTGCCAAGTCTGTGTTAAAGTCACAATTATTTTAGAAGGTGCCGAATTTCAGCTCTGCCACTTGAGTCTATTCTTCATAGTTCAAGCAATATCACACCACTATATCCCATAACTATCGCTTCCATTCATTTTCCAGGTTACAAGGAAAATAGAAAGAAAAAAAACAAGGCAGAAGATATGTGTTTATGCACTCTTCATGTCCCTCCACAACCACTCACCCCATTTTCTTAATGAGCAATAATGCGCTGTCATGTGAAACAATCCCCAGCAAATGCTGAGGGTCTTTGGTATCATGACTCTGATTCTGAGCTAGTGCTAGAACCCAGGTCCCCTGATTTCCCATGCTTTACCACTTATTTAAAAATATAAAAGCTAAGTAACCCTCATAATTAGAGTCCTATTTAGTGACTTCAAGAGAAACATTAGCTATTTTTTGAAGTTTTCATAAAAAATTTCTAAACATTAAAAAAAAAATTTTGCTAAAAATTTAATGAAACGTTTCTAAAAATTATGATGGTAACAAGCAGCTAAATTGAGTGTATAACAAACCATTTTTAGTCCAAAGGAGGCCAATGTGGTTTGCTGCCTGTACTAGGCTCTACTTCCACTAGTAGTCTTAGAGCTAAATCATCCATGGAGTTTCTTTGCTTATTCTTCCTTCCCATGCTCCAAGGCTCATACAAGTGTTCTTTAGGTCTGAGAGCTTTAGTCTGTCTGTCTGTCTGTCTGTCTGTCTGTCTATCTATCTATTTTTTTTCATTCATTATTTAGTTAGTTAGTTCATTTATTTATTCACTCACTTATGTATCTGACAGCAGCAGCAGCATGATAGACAATACTACTTTTTCTAAATGAACCATTCAGAAAGTTTGCCAGTAGTATTATCTGACAATGATAAATCTTGCTCCTATTTATTTAAAAATATATTACCTACAGCTATATTTCTTATAAACCAAGTTTTTGGCCAACACTTATGGATATTCAAGCATAAAAGAGATTAAAATCCTATTGGCTAAATCAATAAAAAAGTAGAGTTATCCAGAGGGGATTTAGGCACATCTAATTAATGGGATGAGAAAAAACATAAAAGTTAGGGAGGTGTCAGGAGGTTAGAAATAACAGCAGGTGGAAAAATTATAGCATAGTGAGTAACAGTTGCTTTTGAAGTAGAAATTTGGCGCTGAGATAGCTTGGGACCAAGTTGTTCTTCTTTTTTGTTATTTAGGAGTACTTTTCACTGAGTAAAATACACAGATTCATGTGTATTCTTTGATCAGTTTCCACAAATGTATATACCTGTATCACCCCTACTCCTATTGAGATATATAACATTTCCATCACCACGGTAAGTGCCTTTGTTTTCCAAGTTTATTATACACAATTTTTTATCCCTCCTAGACTTTTTAAAAATTCTAAATGCCATTTTAATTTTAAAAAGAAAAGCACCTACATAAGACAAGTATCATGATCATCAGGATGATATCCTTAGCTTGAGGTCGAACATAGTATAAAGCATAATACAAGCTATAAACTTTAAGCTATTTTAATTTATTATACTTCATAATGTTAATATAAAATATTTTAAAAGAAAACTTTACTTAAGGAAAGAAATATCTGATATGTTAAATCACTTGAAACCAGTTTAAAACAAATTTTAATTCCTAAATTTCTCAAAGTCTTAACCACTTCTGTATCAGAGAAGCTAACAGACAAAATTTTTAAATATAAAAAGCTATCATTAAAAAAATATAGGAGAGCTCATTAAAATATATCAGTAAAGATGACAATCACTAACAATGGTTTCCAAAATGAAGTGCACATGCCACAAGGGTAAGTGGTGATGTGCTAGTGTGGAAAACAAATTATAATTTGTTATATTTTTTTATCTCCTTCTTTCAAAATTTCTAGCTTTTGTATATGTTTTACGATATGCATTATATTTCAAAGGTAGAAGTTTATAGGTAGTAAATTATAAAAGTTTTAGGAATGTTTGTTTATAAAAAACATTCTACTGATAGAAATGAAAATTTTACAAAGTTTGGAAACCACTTTTCTAGCTAACTAGCTAGCCTCAGTGTATGTGAGTATGGGTACACAAACATGCTTAATTACCTTAAGCAAAGATTGCTTATGACTTTCCCGCTTCTTTTCTTCCTCTTTTTTGGCTACAACAGATGCCATACGCCTTTCTTCTTCCTAAAAGAAAAATTTTAAAAATATACTATACAAGTATTCAGACTTTTTTAATGCTAAATATCTTTGGTTCTGTAAGTCTCATTTTCTTTGTGAGAAGCATACTACTTAGTTAATAGAAAATATACCCTTGGAAAAAAGTTAGTATGTTCCTCTTTATTTCCTTCTTCTTTACTAATTCTAAAAATCTGTGTCTTCTTAACTCTGCCTCTAACTCTGGATATGAGATAAATCCAGCTAATACAAGAGAAAATACAACGAGAAGAGAAGAAAAAAGAGGTGAGCAGACTTGTATAATTTTTTCTTAGTACACCATTCACAATTGTTCCACATAGAAAAACTTAAACTCTCTATTATGAAGGTAAAAAGATCGAAATGATACTTCCAACAATTTTGATTTAATTTATGGTTGCAAATCATAGCTTTTTAAACGATAAAACAAGAATGAAAGACTTTTAAAACTTACAACTGATTAATGAATTAACGTCCATTAATGTCATTATTTTACTTTGTTTTTAAATTGATTTGGACAGTCTAATTTCTTAACTTCTAAAAACTGTGAAATAACATTACAGTTTAGAAAATTTTAAAAAAGTCCTAATTGCAACACTAACTCAGATGTTATTATTTCTGTTTCACATTATAATATTCAGTATGAGTAAATTTTTAAAAGTTGCAATCTGTGGAGCTGGGAAAAAACTGCGTAGATGTTAAACGCTTTGTTCATCCTTTTAGTGACAAAATCAAAGTTGTAATAGAAACACAGAACAAACAGCAAGCAACGTCTCCTGGGATCTAAATGCACTACAACTAGGGAGAGAAATAATTAATCAACCTGCAAAGGTAGAAGGTAGGACGGGGTGAAGATGTGAGGCAGCCCAGTCCCCAGTGGCTGAGTGTGACAGAGGCTATGGCAGCAGCAGCCGGTAACTGCAGACGCCTCTTAAAGGGGCCCTGTCCCGAGTGGACTTTCGTGGTGACAGACCTGTTTTCTCTGAGCACCAGTGCCTGGTAGGCTCCAAGCGGGGTGCCAGGGTCTCATAGGGGGACACTGAGTTATTGGAGCGAGGGCAGGATGCGCTCTCTCCAGGCAGAAGTGCCGGCAGTATCCACTGTTCCTCTGTTGAGCCCTCCCCGCTCCCATTGTGCAGACTCAGCACTGCCATAGCTGAGACATCATCAGACTGGATAACAGAGGTCACTGCGCTCAGAGGATGCCATGAAACTCCACCTCCCTCAACTCGTGGCCCCACCCAAGCCACATCTGGTTGTGTCCTTGGCAAATCCAGTGTGCTTTGCTGAGCAGAGCCAAGACTCACACTGGTGGCAGCTGGCCTCGGCTACTGGTGAGGCCTCTTGAGACAACTATAAGCACAGAAACTGTGGATTCCTTGCTGAATCTTAGCAGGTGGCCCTGGAGGGGCACAGGTTAGGGCTAAATTTGGCCTGCAGCTGAACCCCTCCCAGGACTGTGCCACTGGACACCTACTACACAAAGCCATGCTAATAAGACCAGAAGACTTGGGGGCTTTGTTTAATAAATAGAAACAGACACAGAAAGGCAGCCAAAATGGTTAGACAAAGAAGCAGAAACAATATGAGAGAACAGAACAGAGGTCCAGGAATAATGGAGTCAAGTAATCTAACAATGCAGAGTTCAAAACACTGGTTATAAAGATGCTCAATGAACTTAAGGAAAGTGTAGATGAACTCAGTGAATATTTTAACAATGAGATAAAAATCATAAAAATGGAAATGGAAATTATAAAAGGGAACCAGTCAGAAATGAAGAACACATTATTTGAGATGAAGAGTAATATTACAGGAAATCAACAGAGTGGATAAAGAAGAGGACTGAACCACCGATATAGAGGATGGGAAAGCCAAGGACAACCAACCAGAATGGCGAAAAAAAAAAAAAGGAATCAAGACTATAATGATAATTTAAGGAGCCTATGGGACACAAATGTAAAAATATCTGTGTCACAGGGGTACCTAAAGAAAAACAAGAAGTTGAAGAGCTATTCGAAGAAATAATGATGGAAGACTCCCCTAACCTGGTGAAAGAATAGACATACAACCCCAGGAAGCTCAGAGTCCCAAAAAAGAGGAACCCAAAGAGGCCCACACCAAGACACATTATAATTAAAATGCCAAAGGTTAAATACAAAGAGAGAATCTTAAAAGCAGCAAGAGATAAGTAGTTAGTTACCTACAAGGGAGTACCCATAAAATTGGCAGCTGATTTCTCAAAAGAAACTATGCAGGACAGAAGGGCTTGGCACAAAATATTCGACGTGATGAAAACTCAAGATCTACAACGAAGAATACTTTATCCAGCAAAGCTATCATTTACAGTTGCAGGACAGAAAAAGAGCTTCCCAGACAAAAATAAGCTAAAGGAATTTATCAACACCAAACCTGTATTAGAGTAAATGTTGTAGGGTCTTCTCTAAGAAGAAAGAACATGTATCAAAAACATGAATAAAAATTGGTAATAACTACATTCCTGTCAACAAGTACCTCAAATGGAAAAGAATTAAGTGCTCCAACCAAAAGAGAAGGTGGCTGAATGGATAAGAAAACTAGACCCCTACATATACTGCCTACGAGACACTCACTTTAGATTAAAAGACACACACAGACTAAAAGGAAGGGGATGGAAAAAGATATTGTCTTTATGGACCTTGAAGGTATTTGGCTGAATGAAATAAGGCGGATAGAGAAAGACAAATACCATATGATTTCACGTACATGTGGAATCTAAAGAACAAAATAAACAACAACAAAAGCAGAAATAAACTCATAGATACGAGAATATTTGGAAGGCTACTAGATGGGAGGGGATTGAGGTCGACGGTGAAAAAGGGCAAAGGGATTAAGAAGTACAAATGGATCGTTATAAAATAGACATGGAGATATAAAGTGTAGCATAAGGAAAATAGTTAATAATTTTGTAATAAACATGTAAGTAGGAAGGGGGGTACTCGATTTAGTGAGGTGACCAGTTAGTGAGTTATACAGATCTCTAATCACCATGCTGTACAACTGAAACTAATATATTACTGTATGCCAACTACAATTAAAAAAAAAAACTCATCGAATTGTACAATGTAAATATGAGCAACTAATAATCTATTATATTTCAATAAAGCTGAGGGACAAGAAGTTGCAGTCTGTATACACAATTTTGATCATGCTTTTTTCCCTCTGAAGATTGTCAAATTTTAATAAAGTAAATTATAACCATGTAACTTTTAATTTTTATCAGAAGTTTTGTAGGCATTCAAGAAGATGACACAATTTGAGAAAACAATTTATTCATGAAAGACAAGCTGGAAAATGTCTTCAGAGATAGGAAACTGTAAAAATAATTTAGTACATTTGAAGAACTTTTAGAAATGAAAAATTATAAAACCTGAAATAAAAAATTCAGTGGAGGGAGGTTGAAGAGCTCATTTTACACAACTGAAGAGAGAATTGGTCGAGTGTAAAATAGGTCAGCAAATTTTCCTATATATTTTATAGAACCCTATACTTTTCCATCATAACACTACACTAAACCTGTTTCATTTGAATTATCTCTGGTACTATCTCTCCCCTCACCTAGGCCAAATAGCTCTGTGAAGGTATAGACCATGTGAGCTCCTGGCACATAGTAGATACCCGATAAATATATATTTAAGAAATGAATTATTGAATACACATCTTTATGTATTTGTTCAATAATTACCTAAAACTGTAACTGCTAAATCAAATGATAAACATATTTCTAAGACTTTTGATATGTTTGTAAATTGCCCTCCATAAATGTAACATTCATTTATACTCCCACCAACAGTCAGCATTTTATTTAAAGCATGATTAACAGTCATAAGAGCTCTTCACCAAATATTCCTGTGTCTTTCCACATCCAGGCTACATTGTGAAATAGCACTGCCTGCCTCCCTGAAGTTAGATGTGGCCATGTGACTTACTTTGGCCAATGCTATATGAACAGAAGTGACATGTGTTTGCTTCTGGGTGGAAGCTTTCAAAGACAATGTATGATATAGCTATTTTCTCCCTCACCTCTGCTTTAGAATCTGCAAAGCTCCAGATGGTGAATACTTTGAAGTTCTTGGTCTTAGAATGAGAACAATACAGAGCAAAGTTCCTGGACCACATACTATGGGCAGACAGGTAGAGCAGACATGAAATAAACATTGTTATTTTGATTCACTGAGGTTAGAGAAGTCATTACTGCAGAATAGCTTGGCCCATCTTGATCAGTATATCAGTTATATTAGAGCTGAAGTCAAAGAGGCCATGAAAATGTATTCTAGAGGGTGAGCCATTATAAATACTTCTGAAAACAAAGAAAGACCTAGAGAAAAGAAGTATATTAAAAATGCACAATGAGAAACTATCAGAGTTAAAAAGGGGACCTAGAAATGCATCCTCTGGAAGATTCTAACTTTAGAAATGAATATTCTCAGAAGTTTGGTAATTTATACAAGGTCACACAGGTAGTGACAAAGCTAGGAACAGGACCAGAAGCCACGGCTTGTAAAAAATGGAATTTGTATTATTTTTTATAATAAGGGTATATTTAAATGTATTTTATTTATTTTAGAGAGAAGAAAAAGTTGAGGTTAAAATTCAGTAATAATATGCCATACGATTTAGTTGTTTAAAAGGAAACAAATTTAATATGATTTTTGGTGAATTTAAACTGTCTTTTACAATATGGAAAATAGTTATTCTTAATGTTTAAAGGCTGAATAGAGGTAACGAGGAGAAATAAATTAAATGAGAAATTTAGAACCTTGAGTCTTAGCTTCACAAAATAGCTGGATTAATAATCATATTAAATTCTTTTGTTCAGTAAATACTTACTTGGTACCTATTAAATACAACGTATTTCGGAACAAATTTTTTAAAAGAGCAAATTATGTTGATGATCAATTGTTGACTCATCTATAAAATGTGAACTAGAAACAGATTGGTTATTTAACGAGCCAATTTCAAACAGTACTGGAAACTGTATGGAACACGTACTGCACATATTTAAGAGGTGATTCCATCAGATTTTCTAAAAGAATTTGAGCTTCTATTAAAGGCAGTAGGACTTTAAAAGGAAAGCTAAACCTAGGAAAACTGGATATACGCCAAATCAATTCAAATATCGAGTGTTTTAAGGAATTTATACATCTGACAACTATATTTCAGCCCAAATAATTATAGAGTAACTAAACTTAGAAACAAAAATAAACCTCTAATTTTAAAAATAACCTATAAATCTGTTGGTAAGAAGGAAAAATTGTGATATTTTGGCATCTTTATGATAATAGTCCAATTTCTTGGATAAAAGCAATATATTCTATGTGGCAAAAAAAAAAAAGAAATCTATCTGTGACTAAAAAAAATATTTACTTTTTTCCATACTTCAGTTTGTCATGAAGATTTAATATAGAAATGATTTCAAATTAATTAAGAAGTGCAGTAATTTTATAGGTGTTTGACAACCTAGATTATACTCTGTTAGCAGATTATAAAGGCTCTAAAACAATGCATATATTATATGAGAAACTTTGCTCCAAAATAAATAAAACGGTCTTAATATAGGCAGCAATTTATTATGTGGAATTTAAAAAGTAAATGGCAACATGGGTTTCTAACCATATACTTTAGAACAGACAGTTATAAAATACATTGTTTTCTTTGACTACATCAAGTATTAAAACAGATTTTAAAATCAGTTTTTGTCTAGAAGAGATGATCCATGTTTTTCATTCAAATAATCTTGCTTTACAGAGAAAAATGATTTTTCCAGGGTCACAGTTAATGTTAGAGTAAACATCAGAAGCTCTCTAACCTGACTTCCACTGGCCTAGGGATATTAACTGTGAAATACTAGTGGGGGGAAAAGCCAGAACAAGCTAGGTTATGCTGTCGTAGCAACTTCAAAACTTACACTGGCTTACAATAAAGAGAAGTTTATTTCTTGATCATGCAGATAACACTGGAACTGCCCTCTATGCAGAGGCTAAGTGTTCCTGGGTCTGTTATCTGATGGCACCTTCAACTCAACATATGCTTCCACAATGACTGCCTCATGGGCGAAAAACATGGAAAATCACACACTGGCTTTTAAATGCTTCCTGGAAATTACATATATTACTTCTGCTCACATTTCTATGGTCAAAGCAAGTTGCGTGACCACACCTAACTCCAAGGGGAAAGGAAATATCATCTCTCCACAGATCAAAATGAGGAGGACGACAAGAACGTGTTGGCGAGCATTAGGAATGTCTACCACATTGTCATATGTGAGAGGGAAACTCATTTCTATCTCCGATAGGCTGGTCTAGTTTTTGGAGAGCAAATTGTAAACAAGTTCATTTTAAGCCAACTAAATGTAAGTTTGAGGTGAAAACTTCAGACACTGTGCCTATTGCAGAATTGTGAGCATATTCTGAATTCCCTGCATTCACAAAATACTGCCTTTAGAAATAAAAGGAGAAAATTCTTCCTCCCAGAATTTTCTATAAAATCGTCCTTGTTCTAGCCCCTCAAAATGTGTCTTTTCTCTTATTGGACAGTTGTGAAAATATTTGAAGACCTGCAACATCTTCCTCATGTCTTCTCCTTTGTCAATGAATCATGCCAGGTTCTCTGGAAACACTCCAGTTTGTTGTCAGTCCTCTAAAACTAATAGTTTAGGTGTAATTTGACTAAAAAAGAAAAAAAAGTAGAGTATTTTCTCCATTTTCCTAGATTCTCTATTTCAATATTGTTTTAAGCCATATTAATTTCTAACAATCGCACCTCACGATTAACTCAATTCCACTTCGTTCCAATTCCAGGGCTAGCTACTCTTTTCACACATGCCACTAAGTTTCTCATCACCATGGCCCTGCATGTGGGCTGAGAATTGCTTTGTTTGTTGTTATGGTGTAAGGCCCAGGATTTTCAATTTATCTATTATTTTGACTTTGCTAAATTCTGCTTAGTTTTCGAGACTATAGGTCAGCAAACTTTTTCTGTAAGGGGCCAGATAATCAATATTTTAGGCATTGTGAGACACATAAGCTCTCTATTGGATATTCTTTGTTTTTATTTTTAAACAACACTTTAAAATATAAAAACCATTCTTAGCTTGAGAGCTCTACAAAAACAAGCTGCAGGATGGATTTGGCCCACAGGCTCTAGTTTGCTAAACTTGTTCTAGATTACTGAGCTACTTTTGGATTCTGATTTAATCAACCAATATATCAAGATCTCTAACTTCTCCAAGTTTCTGGCATTCACATACTTTATCAGAATAACGTAAATACTGTCATCTAGTCATGAAACAAAAATGCTGAATAGAATGGGCCCAAGGAAAAAGCCTCATGGCATGCCCGTACAGACTTCTCTACAGGCTGGTATTAATCAATTACTTCAAGCTTTGTAGGTACACTTGAATCACAAATTCAGTTAAGCACGTTATCATACAATTTATTTGAAATGATCTCATAAAAGACTTTGGCAAATACTTCGCTTACATACCAAAACACTATCTATCTATAACACTCTTCTGAGGGGGGCTATCTAAAATAGAGAAGTAATTTTGTCTAGTGTAAATTATTTTTAGTGAACTAGTGCTGCCTCCTAGTGATCAATTCCTTAAGTAATCACAATCCATCTTTTAATAATCCAATTTAGTTTTCTTTCATAATCAACATCAAATTTATTGTCATAATTTATGGAACTTATATTCTTTCTTTATGTGATAAAAAGATAGATTAGTTCATCTTCCTTTCAGCTATTCTATTATTCTACACTGCTTCTCAGAAATAACTTTAAGTGGTCTAGCAATTTATTCATTATGTTTATTCAGTGCTCTAGATCAGAGATTGGCAAACTTTATCCCACAGGCCAAATCCAGTCTACTACCTGCTTTATAAATAAAGTTTTATTAGAACAGAGCTATGCTCATTCATTTATACATTGTTTATGCCAGCTTTCACACTACAATGAGAGAGCTGAGTAATTTTCAACAGAGCCTAAAATATTTATAACCAGGCCCTCTACAGATAAAGTTTGCCAGCCCCTACTATAGCTGGGCCTAAATTCAAACTAATTTATTCACCTATCCTGGGTTTTGCTTTTATCTTATTAATGTTTATTTTCTACTCTTTACAGACTAAAAGTCATTCTTTGTAACAGAGATAACAAAAGCAAAATAGGAATTGAAGCCAGCAACTCATATCATCTCTTTGCACCATATTACCTCTTGCCATTCCTCGGGATTTAGGCCCCCTGCTTCTCATCTCATCTCTCATCCCATCCTCCCCAATTCATATCTGGGCTGCTACACAGATAGATAGTATCTTTCGTTGGCAATTTCAATTTAACTACCTTAAACTCTACAAGAGCTTCTTATAATGACCACGACAAAAACCTAAACTCTCTCTCATGACATAAAATGCCTTTCATGGCCTAGCCCTTGCCTGTCGTGCATCCTTTTCTCCCGCTAGTCTCTCGCATGTGCACTCAATGCTCAAGCATGTTGAACTGCTATTAATTGCTATATTCTCTCAGCAACCCTTTGCATTTTGCATGCCTTCCTTCTCCCTAGAACACTCTCCACAGATACATCCTCTTTCTTCTTTGCCACTCTTCAAGTCTCAAATCAATATTTTCTCTTTTAGAATTTTTCCTATTTCTCCAGTAGCCACAGGAGTGCTTTGTTCTTCGATATCATTGTGCAGTATGAGTGCACTTGCATGCGTACACAAGTGCAGCAGTATGTGTAGACACACATATCTATCCATCTCTTGTCTAATTAGTCATTTTGCATTATAATCTGGCTGTATGCCTGCCACTGCACTAGACTACAAATTAAAATGAGGGCATGAATTATGATTCTGATCTTATCATCTCTAGTGTCTAATACAGACCCTAGGACAGAAACTTTTCAGTTCAAAGTGGTTAAGAATATCTCAGAAATTTTTTCACAGTGGCTCTAGGTCAAAAGAAATGTGTTAAAGCTCTGTTTACTGTAGTTAGGAAATGACTTACCAAGTATTCATGTTCTAGCAACTTAGTAGCCATTTGAAAAAAAAAATATTACATGTAAATTGAAAGAAAAAAATATACCACTCTTAAATAACCACAATTACTTGCCAGTAGAACGCTGTGTATATCTGTAGGGCATTACTTAACTTCTCGAACATTGGAATTAGATTGGACACTGCCACCCTCATTTCCGGTTCCATATTGATTTTAGTGTGGTACTTTTTTTTTTATCATAATAACCACTGAAAACTCAGTTTTGCAAATATATGACACCAGAGAGTGAAGTATAGTATAATCTAATGTTGAAATGGTAAACTATCTTGATCTAGGTTTTCAGTGTCTCACAGATATCAAATATCCCTTGAAAACTAAAAATATTCCGCAGTGCCCCTCTGTGAGTTCTCTACAGCATCTTCATCACACAGTTTGGGGAATTACAGCACTAGTGCACAAAAGTTCAAGTATTTGTGTAACCCACTCCAGTTAGAATGTTTATGTGATAAATTACATAAAAATTTAATAAAGATAACATTTTTAAAGAAAAAAATGGTTATAGAATAGGTGTCAGCGAACTTTTCTACCCAGATGGTAAATATTTTAGGCTTGTAGGACGTATAGTTTCATTAGCAACTATGCAGTTCTACCACTGTAGCATCAAAGCAGACATAGGTAATACATAAATGGATGGACATGACTGTGTTCCAATACATATTTTTTACAAAAATGAGTGACCAGCTCATGGGCCGCTGTCTGCCAACCCTCTTACAGAAAGTCTTTAAAAAAGCATATTTCCACATGAAAATTACTAAAACATTTTTATAAAGGTGAAACAAAATATCATGGTCCATACTGATATGAATAAATGAATAAATTAAAATTTTTATGAGAAATAGAGTTACAAAAGGAAAGCAATAACTTCACAGGGAGAAGCCTGGCAGACAACATCTTAATTAAAGAAACAATATCAATATAGGGATAAATATAAATTACACATCCCTTGATAGGATGCAATGAGAAGAATGCAAAATCACTTCTGTGATATTTATGATAAAGATCTGTAACTAAAAATTAATCATGAAAAAACATAAAAGAAAATCTGAATTGAGGGTCATTCTACAAAATAACTGATCTGTAATCTCCACAAATGTCAGTCTTGAAAGTTAAGGAAAAACTGAGAAACCACCTGAAAAATGGTGACAATAGAAATATGACAACAAAGTGGATATGGAATGTAAAATCTATATGGAATGTATAATTCCAAACTGGATCATTTTGCTATACAGAATATAATTGATATAATTGGTAAAATTTGAATGTGGTATGAGAATTAGACACTAGTATTATTCAATGTTTATTTCCTGACTTTTTTTTTGTTGTTGTTATATTATGTTTATTAAGGAGAATGTCTTTGCTTGCAGGTAATATACACTAAAGTGTTCAGGGTTGTTGGGGAATCGAGTTCACAACTTATCTCGAAGTGTTCAAGAAAAAAAGTTCTTTGTACTCTACAACTTTTCTGTAACTTCGAGATCATTTCCGTTTAAACTTTTAATTTCTGAAATTAAATAGTGGAGGAGCAGATGTGCAAAGATTGCTGCTCTGTATTTAGCAGAACAGCTAGCCCTGTTCCTATCCCTGGTTATCTTCACTCATTTCCTTATCAGGTAAGCATACTCTATAGAATGTAATGTACAAGGACAGTGAAAATGTACAGTATTATTCTCCTTTATTTAAGGCATAGAAGTGGGTGAATTTCACTCAACCAACAAGTCTTTATTAAGCATTACATTCTCAGCATTAAGTGAGACAGAGAAGAAAAGAAAATAAACATGTATTAGGCAAGGAGAAAGAAGAATGGCTTCTGCCCTTAAGGACATTAGTTGGGTAGACAAGACTGACATATAACCTAACTATGAGAAAAAGAATATCTAATCAAGAACTGATTTACATAAATGGGTTAGCTTCATTTCTTACTCCACTCATCTCATCCTCTTTAGGACGAGCAATGAGAAGTACCAAAGATGCTTAAATAAGAAAGGCAGGGAGATAAGGGTAAAAGTACGCAATGTTGACGGTGTAGATCTGAGAGAACAGAGAACCACATCTCCATGCTGGAACAAAGAGAGAGGCAGAAGCCTACAAGACCCCTGGTATTTATGAATTCATCAACACATTTTACTATGTTCTAGCACCGCAGATGACTATAATATTGCTGAAGCAGAAATGTATACTGCACACATTATGAAACTGGTGTACGGGTCATGAGTCAATTGGCAATTGAAAAAACCCAGCTGATCACTCAGAATCCATATCAAAATAGGCAAAGTCAAGAAGTAAGAAAACAAGTAGAAACTTAGGGCTGAGATTATTAAAAGGTATTTTCTGAGAAAATAAAATATTCAAATTAATTTGGGATGCAAGGAAACAAATTAAGGTAAGTGTCTTTATTACAGAACTTCTTGGAGCCTATAATATGCTAATGTGTATCATATACCTAAAAGCAGAGGTATCATATGCAGCATTTCACTTAGACCAGGAACCATATCAAAACCTCTAAGTGTACAAAATATGTCATATGGAGATAGAATGAATAAAAAAAGAGATAATTACTTTGAGAAGTATAGCAGCAATAACAACAACAACTCCATACGGTACTTCCTAGAAGCCTCACACTGTTTTAAGGTTTGATACTTTATCCTAACGACAACCTTATGACATAATATAATTATGATCCCCATTTTACTTTCAGGAACATGAGGTATATAAAGGTTAAGTAAATTGCTGAAGATCATATGGCTAGAAAATAATAAAGCCAGGATTCAGACTCAAGCAGTCTGGCTCTACACCCATGTTCTTAACCATTATATTCTTTACCATTATCAACGAAATTCTTACTCATCCATTTCAAAGTAAATTATTAGTGTTAAGCAAGAACGAAAAACAAGCATAATGATTCATATAAATAGAAGGCTAGGAATTTAAAAAGCCCTATTCAATGAAATTGCGAATAGGGGATAGGTGGTAAAACATGTCGATATAATTATGAAATATACCATAATTACATTTATGATAATCCCTAGTTCATTAAAATTTAGAAGCATTTCTAGCAAAGAATATGCATCCTAATTTCCTAATCCACAATAAGGAAAACAATGTGGCAAGCACTTTAGAAGAGTTCTTACCGTGACTCTCTTCATATCTAGCTGGCGCAGCTGCATCATATTCTGAAGGATAGTGTGTTTGTACCATGACTCTTGAGCTATTGGATTGCCATCAAAAGTGATGTCTGAGAGAGAAGTTGAGTCTGCAAGGCAGCAAACACTCTCAAAACTGCAGGAAAGACAGAAATCACTGGATTATGGTGAGACCTTCAAATACTACTTTGATTTGTTTAATAGACATTATTTTTTAGAACAGTTTTAGAATTGCAGAAAAATTGAGAAGACAGTACAGAGTTCCCACATACTCTCCACCCAGCTTCCCTTATTATTAACATCTTGCATTAGCATAGTACATGTTTTACAATTAATGAACTAATATCAATACATTCTTACTAACTGAAGTCCATATTTTATCCAGATTTCCTGAGTTTTTACCTATTGTCCTTTTTCTGTTCCTGGATCCCATCCAGAATACATTACATTTAGTTGTCATGTCTCCTTTAGGCTCCTTTTAGCTTGACAGTTTTTTTGACTTTCCTTGTTTTTTGATAACCTTGACTGTTTTGAGGAATACTCATCAGTTATTTTGTAGGATATCCCTCTATTGGGATTTGTGTGAAATTCTTCTAATGACTGAGACTAGGATTAAGGTACATCCTATTAACTAACATGACATCACTGTTGATATTGACTTTGCTCATCTGGCTGAGGTAGTATTTTTCAGGTTTTTCCAATATAAAATTTTTGTTCCCTCTCCTGAATTTTTTGGAAGGAAGCCATAAGCAGCCCGTACTTAGTAGGTGGGAAGTTTATCTTCCCCTTCTTGAGGACAGAGGATCTACAGAAATTATTTGAAATTCTTCCTATGAGGTTTGTCTTTTTTTCTGGCATTTATTTATTTGTATCCGTTTGGATTCACGAATATTTACTTTATACTTTGGGTTATAATCTAATACTATGTAATTCATTTTATTGTTCAAATCGTAGCCATTGGAAGCTCTTTCAGTCGTCTCCTATGTCCCTTTGACATACTCCCATTAGTGTGGATTTTTTTTTTTTAGTCCTTCCTTACTTTCTGGCACTACAAGATTCTCTAGACTCATATTTCCTACCCCTGTCCTAGAATCAGCTATCTCTTCAAGGAGCCACATTCCTTTTATTGAAGAATGGTATTAAAACAAAGATCTGGAGGCTAGGCATAATTTTTGCTACTGCAGTGTCATTTCTTTTAGGCCCTCTGATGACAGAGCAAGGAAATATATGTGTGTATACATATATCTATAATATTTCTTTATGCAACCATTTGTTTCTATATTAAGCTAAACATGAGTTCATTCTGATGTCTTCAATTGTAATCCATAACCAAAAGACCATTCTAGCCTCTTTCCCTGCTTATTTGTAAATTCCTATTCCGACAATAAGAAATCTGGCTACTACTATCTCTCATCAATTTAAATGTTCAATTCCAGAGTATGCATGTGTATGTGTACATATACATATATATATATAGTGGTATCAGGAATTTAACCTGTACCCCCATGGAAAACAACGTTAACTAAAGTATACGATTATGTATAATTGCTTTTGCATATATTTTACAGATTAATTTTTAAAGTTACTTAGGTTAGCATCTTTCCCCCAGTTCTCCTTCTGGGAGGCTGTTTCATACAATTAAAATATAATTAGATTCTCTAGTCATAGTCTATATTCCTTCCTGGGATCCTCTAACATTCTAAATGATTTTTTTAAATTTGTATACATTAAGGTTCTATGGGTTTTGACAAATGCATCATGTCATGTATCTACCTACCATTAAAGTATTATATAGAACAGTTCCATGGTCCTAAAAAATCCCATTCAACTCCCTGCCGCTCACCCCAAATCTCTGCAACTACTGATATTTTTACTGTCTCTATAAGTTTGTCTTTTCCAGAATGTAACATAGTTAAGATCATATAGTATGTAGCCTTTTCAGATTGACACCTTTCACTTAGCAATATGCATTTTAAGGTTCATCCATGTCTTTTCGTGGCTTCATAACTCTTTTATTCTTCACTGAGTAATATTCTATTGTATGGATGTACCATAGTTTATCCGTTCACTCACTGAGGAAATCTTGGTTGCTTCAAGTTTTTAGTGGCTATGAAAAAAGCTGTTGTAGCTATTAGTCCAGTGTTTGTGTGGACCCAAGCTTTCAATTCAATTGGGTAAATACTTAAAAGTACATTGTTGGATTGTACAGTAAGACCATTTAGCTTTATTAGAAATTGCCAAACTGTCTTCCAAAGTAGTTGTACCATCTTGCTTTACTACCAAAATATTTTTGGTATAGTATTGTGTTGAAAATTAAGGTTGAGGCAAGGTCTTTAACAACAACGAAGTTAGTTACATTTTTTATTGTCATATTTGAATATTTCTCCTATGTTTTCTTCCCATTCAAGGTAAAGAGATGTTTTGCTATCAATTATTTTACATCAGAGCTTATCTTTACCAATCTAACAGGTAAGTCTTATTATTTATGTGTGCCTTATGATTTCTGAGACATGTTCAGGTAATTATGGGCAGATATTTTTCAAAAGGCTAGTATATGTAGGCAAAAATGAGAGTTCATGAATTTAAACTTAATCACTTTGAATGTAAATAAACTTGAACAAACACTAATTTTTTTCTCATCCAGCATTAATGCAATTCTTTTTTTCCATTAACATAAAAAATTTCAGAACAGTTTTTGGTGTTTGAGATGGATGTTTAAAAGGTGCTTCTCTCCTGCCCTCATATTGTTTATATAAACTTAAAGCATTTCTTCCACATTGTTAGGTGAACTAATTCATCACCTTCCTTCTACAAAACTGCTTCTCCGTATATATTTCCTATCTGGTAAGTGATATGTGATCACTGTCATCATCAAGTCAGTTGCCACTGTGTACTAATCTCTTACTCAGAATGATCTCAGAAGGAAAACTGTAAAGAGTCATCAAGGGATTTTAAGCAAGTGGGGATAATATGATTAGAATAATCAGAACTTAGTAATATTATACAGTATCTATAAGAAAGGAAAGAGATGAGTGAAAAACCAGTTATAAATTAGATTGTAGTAATAAAGGTGAAAAATAATAAGGGCTAAGATATCAAAAACTAAGGCAGTAGCCATGACAGTAAAGAGGAAGGGGTAGATTCTATGGAATTTTAGAGTGCAGCCTAGACAGAAATTAGTAATCATTTGAATACGAGGAGGAGAGGAATCTAAAATAACATCCAGGTGTCTCACTTGGGTGAATGATGTGGTAGCTATGGGGTATATACTTTGTCAAAATTCATTAAACTTTACACTTAAAGTGGGTACATTTTATTACATGCAAAATACATTTAAATAAATTGATTTAACAAAGAAATTTAAAGTATAAAAAATACATATTTGACAGATCACCATTTCACCTATTAGGTCTCCTTTATGTGGAACACTATTTTATACTGGTGGCTATTAGAACAGGTTTCACAAAGGCTTTTATAAGTTTTCCTCTAACTACCACAGGATGAGATAACTAATTTCAACCTTAAGATCTTAACTAATGTGAGCAGCAGGGGCAATGGAGCCAGTAGATGGTCTATGCTGAAGAGCATTTTTCTTCAGTGGCTCTGCATATTTGAACAGAATTAAACTGAAAGCTTCTTGAGGGCCAGAAATGTGCTGTGACCAGTGCCCCAACGCCTGACTTAGTACCTAGCATTTAAAAACTTGTTCAGTAAAGTTTTGGTGGATGAATGGAAGAATATGATGAATTAAAATAATTTCAAAGGGCATATCCTTGACTAAAATAATTAATAAATAAATTTTCTTACACTGTTCTTAGAATTGTTGTTTAAAAGATATCATGCTACTCATGACTCATTACACCCTAATATCTGTCACTAATCGGGTAGATATGGTTTAAAGATGTAAATAACATATCCATAACGAAGGGTACAGAAAACTTCATTCTATTCTAAGTAGATCCCAATTTTATTTCTATTTGTTATTTATTTACACGCTAAACTGCAGAGAATCTATGACTTGTTTTTATTGCTAAGTATAATTTTAAATTGAATGATTCTAATTGTTCCTAGTCCTATGTCTCACTTATTGCTTTGAGGAGTGGAATTAGTCTAATAATTACCAAATAGGTAGTGATAAACACAAACTTAGTATCTTTTCTGAACTCCAGTGAAAAGCGCATTTGTGGATATAAAAGAAAGTAGTATGCCCAGTTAATGTAGTCATTATGAAGCATTTCAGAGACCTAGAAGACCTGTTGATGTCCTTCTGGTTTATATCTCTAATTCGAGCACAACCAAAAAGAGGCACCAGGAATAGGAAAATCATTGCAATCCACAGCAGGTACTATCCTGGCAACTCTTCTCAGATCAGCTGCTAGCACTGACACTCAGAATGAAAGTCTTTATGCTTTGAATAGTTTTATTAAAATAAAAATAAATCTGTGTTTGATCCACAAGATACCTCACAAAATTTCATTTCCATCTGCAAGGCATCTGACCAATGAACATGCCAGACATTCTTAGAAATGCACTGAGAAAGTGCGTATGATTTTAAAGACATTCTCTCATCAAACAAAACAGTACTTTTTAAGCACAAATATAGGTGAATGAAGAGTTATATGCTACCTAACCAAACAAAACCAAATCAAATTGTTTAAAACTAAAAACAAACCTCTCCCTTTCTCGCCCCCTCTCCCTCCTCCCCCCACCAAAAACCCCTGGAAATTGAACAGTAATTATAGTGGAGTGGTACTACTTTTAGGAACAGTCTCTCTTTTTTAAAGAACACTAAATTGCTTGTCTCTTCAGACTACCAAGAATGGAAAAGCCTTTGGTCCAAAGGCTGACATTTAACTCATAATTTGACTTTAATCTTTTTCCAGATTACTCATATGTTTGTTTTCCCTCTAGCACTTTCCTCCCAATATCACATCTGCTTCCTATCTGCTAAAGAACCTACAGAGGAACAATCTGTCTCTCCTGACCAAACTCATATTTCAGGAGGAAAAGAAAACATTTTAGTTCCTTTTATGCTTAGTTAATAAAATACAGAGAAAAAATTAAATTCTCATATATGCATGTATATACCACACAGATATTTAACGATTCTCAAATACAAGTTAAATTACTCCAATTAGAAAGTTCTTCCCCAAAAGTAAGTCAGGTACTTTAGAGAAAGGAGTTTTACTCTTCCATACCAATAAATACCATGCATTCTGAAATAATCTTAATGAAAAGCTTACTTATTTTATATAGATCAGTGAGAATTTTGCTGAATAGTTACTATGTGTCTAGCAGACTGATGTGAAATGAAATGTAGAATAAATCAAGTGTGCTCACCGGGACTTAAATATACACAACTGACAAACAAAATAATTAGAAAGATCTATAAAATAACATGTACTTAAATATTAAAGAATGAAGCACAGTTAAAGAAAAGGGCGCATAATGATGTTTGTATTTTTGATAAAATGAACTAAGTTTGTGGACTGAGGCTGTTGCTAAAAACAACTAAAAATGATGGATAAAATATTTTTAAAGTATTCTCAAATATATCCATGACCTGCTAAAAAAAAAAGTGAACTACACAAGCCAAAAAAAAAGAAGTAGAAAAAAGTAAAGGTGGGAACTCAGAGAGGTAATCAGAATGTTGAAACTGACCTTTTTGCTGTGAGGGCATTTACTGAAGCCAGTGAACATGAGCTTTGGCTTACATGATCTTCAAGGCCAGGAACCAAAGACAACTCCCAGGGGCCACCCAAGTTGGGGAGTTGTTAATAATCTGAGGTCCCCAAGGGCTAGGTTCTCAACATAGGGTGAATTAGTTATAAGCTTTCCCCTAAAATATTGCCTATCTTAAAACTTGAGGCTAAGTAGAAAGGGAGGAAAATTCTTCCCTGATTACTTATAACCATGAACCACAATTTGCAGCCTAAATCCACACTAAATGGATGATCTAAAATATTTCAGTAGAAGAACTGATTTTTTTTGAAGAGCTCTCAGGCTAGTTATGCCTATAGAGATCTCACAGAAACAAATGAAATTCCTCCACGGAGGAACCTACCTTCACACAAAACCCCAAAGAATTCCCAAAAATAAGCTACCAAGAAAAACAAACAGCTCACAGTTCAAAAGGAAATAAAGCATTCTGATTGACAGCTAGAAGAAACAACAGAAGACATAGATTAACTCAAATTTCTTCAAATAATGGGATTATCAAACACAGAAAATTAAAAAAAACTATAGCAGATTTCAGAAATAATGGATCCAGATAATGATTGTCAGTGACTGCTAAAATATTTAGGTGAAACGATAATGGGGAATTTTACTTAAAAAACGGAACAAGCTAATAACAGCTGAACCCAATAATCAGTTTTAACATTACCATAATTTTTTCTATGTGTATATTCTCTTCTCTTTTACATTTTCTTTCATTTTCCTGTGTCTCTCCTTTTGGTGTTCCATAACAAGTAACCATCTACGTCAATGTCAATATATGTTAATTAATGTTAGTCACTAGAATTCTTTTTAGTGCATGATGGTAGTAAGAGTTCTTAGAAATGAAATGGTTCTAAAGAATCTAAAGACACCAATATAAGAGATTATATTTTGTCACAAAGCAAAAATATGTTTGAGACAAATTTTTTTCACATGAAAAAGATCTCGAAATTTCCTTTGATAAATGTTAAATAAGATAAACTGAGGCACATTAAAGTTTTGAGTTTATTTGAGCAAAAATCGATTTAAATTGGGCTGCTTCCAATTTAGCAGATAGAAAGGAGCTCCATAAAGCTATTCAAGTGAAAAGGAGGAAACATAAAGAGTTAAACAAACATAATAGAGAATAATGTTAAACCATCTCTTTTGGTATCTTTTGTTATGACAATGTCATTGACAACAATTCAATAAAATAGTGTCTGTACACACCTGGCTGACAGAAGACACCAGCAAAGTTGAGTGTCTCAGAATTGTAGATGATAATTCTATTAGCTTTCTCCAGGTTACAATAACCATTTTCTAGCATTTAAAAGTATGATAGCTTCAGTCTTGGGTGATTCACAATGACTCTGATTACCAAGGGTAGATTTTAAGTTGTGGTAATGTTCTTGTAATGCTAATTTGTGACATTGAAACCAAATTTTAAGTGATAAAGGAAGTTCTTAGTGATATATTTCCTCTTCCTGAATTGATATGTGAATGCGAATAAGCCTCTTCAAATTTACTGAAGAAAAAAAGAAAGGATTCTTTGCAGTCTCAAAATGTGATAAGGATAATTCTAAAAAGCTAAAATGCTCATTTTAGCCACTTTCAACATTTACATTGCTTAATAATTACACTGCCTATAAAGCAAGTCAAATAATATCCTGTCAACAAAGATCTAAATTCATTATTGTATAGGTAAGCTGATTTCTGGGAAAACAATGAACTTATGTAGCATTTGCCAATTTCCATGGCATAAGTATTCCACAAATGGGGGATTTCAAGCTACCAAGATGTCGCTGAACTGAAGAGATGCATATAACTGGCTCCAGCATACCACTACAGACCAAATTCCTCTTTTACATTTAATGGAAGGACAGCTATAATTCTATAATAAAATTTTGTTATTTGGAGGAGCTTCCTTCTATTGATGGTTTCACAGTATTATTGTAACCACACTGTAACCACACACAAACCTCATTTCATTTCTTTAATATACTTTTTTTCCTGATTCAAGCCTGGTCTTGCCCAGATAATGGCATTGTGACTCACTTGTCTTCCCCACCCTGATCCTCTCACCTCTGCATGCCTACTCCTTTAATCATTAAGCCTCAGGTCTATGATCATGAGGACAATAAGTTTCTGTTACACTAAGGATAACATCTTAGCATTAGATGTGTTTCAGCTCCAGGCCCATCAAGGCAGAACAAACCTACTGGCCATAGGACGACACGGGATGGTGGGATGGCACCATAGCTGATTCCAGAACCAAACACAATGATCAATTACCCCAGCCCCGTCCAATCATCCAGTCAGTAGCACCCAGGCCTCGAACTCCCTTAGTTTTCATGACTACTTGGATTTTTCCCTATGTAATCTGTACTTCTGTACTCCTGGGGAGCCAGGTCTTTGAGCAACAGCCTGCCTGTGTCTTTGGGACTTGCAACTCTCTAAAATAAATCTTTACTTTCTTTGCTGCACAACCTGTACATCTCTCTTCTTTGACTCAGACACATGCAGGTAGATGGACGCCATTTGTGCTGGTAACATTATTTGAACTTTTTATCAGCATATACACACAGAATACACAAATCATAAGTACTCGATTTTGCACAAACTGAATATACCCATGTATCCTGTAGCAGATTAAGAAACAAAACATTACCCATACTCCATTGCTACCCCCTTGTGTCCCCTTACGGCCATTACTCCCCCCTCAAAGTAACTCTTCCCCTGAGTCTAACACTATAGATAAGTTTTGCTTGTTATTCAATTTTACATAAATAAAACATACATACGCCCTCATTTGAATCTGGCTTTTATTTTGTTCCACATTTTTTTTTTTTTTTTGGAGATTCATCCAAAAAATCATTAATCATATAGCTGTTGTTTGCAGCTATAGTTTGATAATTCTTGTTGCTGGGTAGTATTCCATTATATAAAAATAGCATTAAATTTACTTCCTCTATTTTACTACTGGATGACATCTGTCTTGTTTGCAGTTGGGTTACTTAATTAGTGCAGCTAAGAACATCCAGGTGAACATGTTAAGTATTTCTATGGAGTATATACCTAGGAGTGTTTTGGGGGAACAGGGACTTTAACCATTATGTAATATTTAAGCTTATAATAGCCTATTCTTAATAAGGATTGCACTTTCCTGCTTCTGTTGGCCTGTTAGTCATCTTACTCGTAATTATATATTTTTTGTCTTTTTGTTTCAGGTAGAACGACCCTCTTCAATATTTCCTGTAATACAGGTCTTGTGGTAGAGAATTTCCTCAGCTTTTGTATGTCTGGAAATGTATTTATTTCTCCTTCATATTTAAAGGAGAGCTTTGCTAGATATATTATTCTTGGTTCCACTCCTTCCTTGCTTGTAGGTTTGTGCTGAGAAGTCCAATGATAATTTAATGGGTTTTCTTTTATAAATTACTGTCATCTTTTCCCTGGCTGCCTTGCGAATTCTTTCTTTGTCATTAATTTTAAACGACTTTAATATAATGTGTCTTGGAGGAGATCTTTTGGGGACGGGATAATTGGATATTCTGTTTGCTTCTTGGATTCTAATATCCAGCCTTTTCCATAGATTTGGGAAATTCTCATCGACTATTTGTTCCAATATGCTCTCTAATCCCTTCTTCTTCTCTTCTCTATCTGGGATACCCATTACTCTGATATTGCTTTTCCTGATGGTGTCAGATAGTTCTTGCAGAGTTCTTTCATTTTTTTTTTTCATTCTCAAGTACCTCTCTTCTTCCGTCTGTGTCGTTTCCAGATTTCTGTCTTCGGTATCACTAATTCTTTCCTCCATCTGGTCAGCTCTATTTCCTAAGCTTGCTATTTCATTCTTCATTTCTTTTAATAGGTTCTTCATCTCCAGAAGTTCTATTTGATTCTTTTTCAGAGTTTCAATCTCCCTGTTAAAGAATTCATTTTGTTCATTTTGCTTCTAATTTCTTGAAATTTTTGGTCAGAATTTTCATGCATCTTGTTAAGAAGTGCAATCCTAAATTCTCTGTCACTTAAATCACATATTTCTATGTCTTTAAGCTAATTTTCTAGAGATTTTTCACTTTTTTCTGAGCTGCCTTGTCACTTTGGTTGTTCATGGTGTTTGATGGACTATTTCTCCACCTGAGCATTAACAGGAGTGTACTCCGCTTCTCCCCACACCCCCACCGCCAAAAACAAAATTTATTATGTAGTAATCTCTCTTCAGAAGATTGATAAAAAAGGTGTTTCTCTTGATTTCCAGTAGATAGTGTCCACGCCTCTTGGGTCTGCTCTGAGTATAAAAATGCTCCTTTCTCTCAAGTAGGCTGTATACTTCCTCTGTGATCAGGTCAACTTCGTCCCAGGGCACTACTCCCATGAAAGGGTATGAAGGGCTATGGGGGTCTGGGACTCTGAAGAGGGCCTGAAGTCCCATTACTGCCCCAACAGATGCAATGTTTTGTGGCTTCCTTCTGACTCAGCCTGACTGGGTTGGGGTGGGGTTGATTGGGAGAGGTAGTGTGTGTGGCTGCTTCCCTTCCCATAGTGCTGTCTCCCAGGTTTCATCCATCCTGCTTTAATTTCACTGCGCCTGTCTCTGGTACCGGCTGTGGTGTATGTTTCCGTACCGGTTGTGCGAATTCCCCTGGGGCTCCGCGGTGCTAGCTCTGAGAGGATATGGGGTCGGGGGATGGCCCACTCTGGGTTGGTGCGGGGGTAGGGGTGGGAGGCACGGCCAGGCTCTGTGACTTTGCCTCGGGCTTGGCAATGGTGGGCTGCTAAGACACAGTTGTTGCCCCTCTGCACTCAGTCCTGGCTCTGCTCTCTGTCCTGATCCCTGGGCTCCGCTGAGTGGAACACGCTGATCGCTCAGGCAGCACTGTTCGGTTAACTGCCGAGAAATCTCCACTCCCCCTCCTGCTGCAGGGAGCACCAGCTATGTATGGAAGCTCCCTTATTTCTCCCAATCTATCCCCACAGACTTGCACGATTCTGACCTTCCAATGCTCTGATCTCTCAGGAGTGCTTGCAGGCAGGTTGGGTGTTATTTGTTGTGTTGTAGATTGTTGCTATTGCAAGAAGAGAGATCTGGGGCGATCCCTCACTCAGCCATGCTTCTGCCATCACTTATGGGTGATTCTTATGCAAAGTCGGAGTTTGAGACCACTGACCTAAACTTCAATATCCCTTTAAAATTACAGATTTCTAACATGAACCTCACAATTCCTTGCTAATATTAAGAAAGAAGTCACAATTCTAAGAGAAAGATGATTTCTCCAAAGTCACACTGTGATATACTGGCCAATGTTCACAAAGAAAATATGTTTAAAATGTGTATTGCAACATTACTTATAATGACAAAAAAAAAAAATTGCAACTGATCTAAATGACCATCATTAAGGGGTTCATTAAATAAATTAAAATTAATCCATACAATGAAATTGAATGTAGCCATTTAAAAAATGAGGTGTACATGCAAGGCTATGTAAAGGCACTAGTAAAAATTCTGCAATACTTCAATGCCAGTTGATAAAGTCCACTGCCCTCAAAACACCTAAGTGCCTCTCCTCGCTGTCTCTGTCTCAGCCCTGCACTTCCTATTGTTTTGGCAGCAAAAAGATTAACCCTTGGCACAGCAGGGGCCTTGAGACCCAGTTTAGCATTTATCCTTATGGGACAGTGTTCATATTATATTGGTTAACTAGTATACTATACATGTTATACTTGTTAGATTTTTTATCATCCCCTTGCCTACCTGTACTAATACATTGCTAACTGAAAAAGCAATCTGAGAAAAAAATCTATATAGCATGACTCCATATTTTTTAAAAACATTATTCATGTGTCAACAGTATTGGCCTAGAACCAAAAATCTGATAGAATCCTCATAGGTTTTCACCAAACATTTAACAGAGTTGTACTTCTGCACTTGAGGCTGGGAGTATGGAATGGCACATTCACTTTTTACCTTACACATTTCTGTACTGTTTGGCTATAAGGAGAAATGAAAGTAATGATAGTATTTAAAAAAAAAACAAACCCCACCTCATTCCATAATTATGCAACAAAACTTTTTTTAAGTGTTAAACAAATTATAACAGCAGCCTTCTTCACAGCTGTTCCTTTATGTCTTCCTTTCTCCCTCTGATTATAAAAGTAATACATAATATTTAAGGAAATTTGAAAAAAGTAAAATAACAATTTGGAAAATTTGGGAAAAAAAATAAAACCACACGAAATCCTTCTTCCTAAAGATATATCTGTTTATATCTATTTTAACAAAATGTAGATCTTGGTATATGAAATAGCTTTGTGTACTGCTTCCTTAACATTTTACCAACACTTTTCTATGTCATTAATTATTTGTAAATTATTAATTTAATGAATGTATAATATTTCAGTGTTTTGAGAATATCTTAATTATTTAATCTGTTGAATTCTATTTATCTATGGAAGAAATCAACTATATTAAAATGTACAGAAGTTATAAGAAATAATACACATGAGAACTAAACTCTGAAAGAGATCTTGTGGTAACAGATTCAGGGGACTATATTGTAAGGTTTGATTGGCAAAACCAGAAATATTTAATCAGAGATAAACGAGCATACCTTGGTCTTGGCATAGTTATTAGAGATTGAGGAATAATAAAGAAGAATGAACTAAGCAGTTTAAATCTTATTTCAAATGAGGCTTTGGAGGGAATTTGTGTAGAAAACAAAGAATGAAATCATTTTGAGGAAAAGAGATATACTGAATCTGTGTACTTATACTTTCTTGGCACAGTACTTGTCTTCTTTTTCTCTCTAGCATGTTTATAATCAACATAAATAATATTTTAATCCATGGTGCCTTTCTATTCTACCTACTACATAGAGGAAACCATAGACTGAAAGACAGTGGAGCTCATTCAACTGATAAGTTTTATGAGTTGGTTCAGATTACCTAAGGTGGTGGCAGCCTGCATCCTCCACTACTTTTGTTGTCTTTTGCTGCCATCAAAGACACTGCCAGAGGAGGTAGGATAGGTAGACTTGAATATGGATATAACTATGCTCCGGTTATCAGATACTTATGTTGTTTCTATTCTGAGCTGCTATATGAAAAATTCCGCGATGAGAATTCTTATAGTATTAGTTTGCTAGGGCTGTCAACAATGTACCACAGACTGGGTGGTTTAAAGAACAAAATTTTATTTTCTCATAGTTCTGGAGGCTAAAGGCCAAGATCAAGGTGTCAACAGGGCTGATTTCTTCTGAGACCTTTCTCTTTGGCTTTTAGATGGCCATCTTCTCTTTCCATCTTCACAGTGTGTAAGTGTCTTAATTTCTTCTTACCAAGACACCAGTCATGTTGGATTAGAATCCATCAACATGACTTCGTTTTACCTTAATTACTTCTTTACATGTCTTACTTCCAAGTACAGTCTTATTCTAAGGGAGTTAGGACTTCGACATATGAATTTTAGGGGACACAATTCAACCCATAATGCTTGTTCATAAATCTTTATGCACATTCTTAGGTTTGATCTCCATATCCAAATCCATCACTTTCTTCTCTTTCTAAGTCATGAATGAACAGAAGTATGTATCGCTTTTAGAAATGGCAGTTATTATGAGGAAGTTACATTAAATTTCATTTGCCACATGAACAGAAAGAATGACTGTCAGGAAGATTTGGGTGTATTGGTAAATACAGCATCACTTCCCTTAAGATTTCATCAGAACATTAAATATTCATTGTAGCACTTTTGACCTTCCTGACCAATTTTAAATACAGCAGCATGATGCAGCATTGCTATTTATCTCTTCATATTAGAACAAATGATTTCTGACATCTCTCATTTCATTTCATATTCAACTCACAAGAATAATAACGAGAATAATATATTCATTCAGGAATCATGAGGCTTTCCTCTAAACTGAATGGCATCATCTTATGATGCTCCTATATACATCATAGTCTTTCACTCGTGAGCAACATGGCAATTTCTATATATTCAGGTTATCAAGTAATAACTCCAAGTGCTGGTTATCTAGCCTACATGGGCATAGTTGCATAGTTCAGAGAATTTTAACTTAATGTTACAACCCCTTAGCTCTCTGCAGCCTTTAGGAAAGAAAAAGATTGTTTATTAAAGTTGTACTGCAACTTTGTTTTAGTCATTAACAGGAAAAAGGAATGTTTAAAGGGCACTATATAGGATAGGCATTGGGATCATTGATAAAGACAGAAAAATGAGTAAAACTGCATTGCTACTTTTATGGAAATTACACTTTGGTAGGAGAGATAGGTATATATACATAATATGTATTATATATGTATGTCTGTATATATGTAATACACATATGTATATATTATGCACATAGGCATGCATGCATACACATATATGTGAGAAAAACAAAGAGGAATAAACTCAATGTACCAACCCATCCTCCAAATAAAAAAAATACAGAATTATAAGAACAAATAAATTACATACAACCAATGCCCATAACATAACTAAAGATAGATAATGCCCAACTAGCAAATTATCTATAAGTAGGTAATATGGAAGGGCAATTTTTTAAAAAAAAATACCATGTGGAAGAGAGAAAAGGGGAACTATTAATATGCTTAAAACCAATCTAAAATCACCACCAGTAGAAGAAAGTCCACTAGGTGCAAAAATATTGGAAGAGTGCCAGTAGATGAGAGCATATACTACAAGGAAGGGACTTTTAAGAGCACATGATTCCAGGTAGCGGTCTTCAAAAAGTTATCGCTTTTGAGAAGGTAAAAAGAAAGGTAGAGAAGGTATTTGGAGTTTGGATGATGAAGATGAAAATGAACAAAGAGGCAAAAATGGAAAATGTAGAGTCTTACAAAATACGAGAACCAAAAGATAAAAATTAAAAAGACACACAACTCTTTCCCCCAACACACATATATACACACAGTACTTTGCTACATTGACAGAAGAAATCAGCCTTGACCTAACATTCTTGTAAACTACCCAAGCCCACAAAATAAATTGGCAAAAACAGACTAAATTTATAGAAAGTTAAGAATAGAAAATCAAACCCACTCAAACTGATGAAAATTCCTACCTCAAAAAGAAACATGAAGAAGAAAACTGTAACACAATATTCCACACTGAATTAAATATCTTCAAGCAAGCATTTGGAGGTATGGAAAGCCACCTTGAATAAGAAATTCAAAATTTAAAAGCAGAAATGGAAAATTAACAGGAAGAAATTTAAAGACAGTTGATTGAACTTAGGAAAGAAATGGAAGAGAAAGACAAAATCATCGCAGAATCAAAGATTTAATTACAAAACTCCTAAGGAGAACAGACTTCAAATAAAATTTTACTAAGGGACACAGAAGAGAGCCAGAGAGATGACCAAGAGAATGAAAATGAGGCAAAGAAATCAAATGGATCATAAGTAAAGTGGTTGAAACCAAAGAAGGCCAAAGCAAACAAGTATGTATAAGAGTTCCTAAAGATTAAAAAAAAAAAAAAAATTTTGAACAGAACTAATACTTAAAACATATCACAGGAAAACTTTCTGGAAATAAGATTAACATGTATATATTAAAAAGGTCCAAGAGGTAACTGGAAAACTTAACCAGAATGATCAATTTGAAAACATATCCCAATAAAACTAGAGACTTGAAAAAGAAAAGAAAAAAATCCTTAAGACTTCTGAGCACAAAGATCAAAATTGAAATGAAATTCAGACTGGCATTAGATGCTCTATACACAGCTGGCAATACAAAGTAAAAATGGAACCATATTAAGAGAAAAAAATTATGGAAAGAATGAGTAAACTTAGAATTTTCTATTTAGATAAGCCGTCCTTCAAGTGTTAAAGTATAGGAAAACTTTTAAACAAGCAATATATCAGAATATTCTGTACCCATGATCATACTGGATGAGCTCCAACCACCAAGAGATGACTAAGGACACCTGAGCAAAAGGACAATGACGAGTATTTAATAATTAATTATAGATCTAAGACTAAAAGGCAGGAACCTAAGTGGAAGAACAACATGGTATGTATTGTCTATTATGTGTTTTAGGTGCAGAAAAGTAGAAATCATGCAGCTAAAAAAAGGAAGGCGTGAGAAGGAATGAGGAGAGTATAAATTCATGGTTATTGTGTAGGCAATACATAAGAGTTAAAAAATAGCATTTCAAATGACATGACAATAATGGAGAAAATAAGAAAATGGGACAACTGAAGATCTAATGCACAGCATAATAATTATAGTCAATATACAAACTTCAAAGTGCTAGGAGACTAGATCCTAATCTCACCACAAAAAAGAAAAAAAAGATAATTATGTGATGTGATAGAGATGTTGGCTAATGTTATAGTGGTGATTGTTTTGCAGTATATAAGTGTATCAAATCAACACATGGTACATCTTAAAATTAATACAACATTATATGTTAATTTTGACTCAATTAGAAAAAGAAAACAGAGGACTAAAGGCATTTAGATAATGTTAAATAAAAAGTAATCAATAGAACAAAAATACAAATACAAAATACAAAATTTCCAATACAAAACTTCCAAAATACCAAAAGAAATTTCAAAAGCAAAGAAAATACATCATATAAAGAAGCATGCAAGTATAAATATAATGCACATTAGAATTATAAGATTATATGACAGAGATGAAGATTTCAGTCATAAGAATAAATATGAATGTGCTTAACTCACTTATTAAAATAAAAAGATTTTCAATTTGGCTAACAAAGCAAGACACAATTCTATGCTGTTTAGAGGAGAAATGCCTAAAATAAAGTGTTTCATAAAGACCAGTGGTTGGCAGACTATAGCCCATGGGCCAAATGTGGTTTAGTACCTGTTTTGTAAGGCCTATAAGCTAACAACAGTCCCTGTGTTTTTAAATGGTTATAAAAACTCAAAAGAAGAATAACATGTCATGACATATGAAAATTATATAAAATCCAAATTTCAGTGCCCACAAATAAAGGTTTTTTGGAACACAGCCTACTTCATTCATTTATGTATTGTTTATGGCTGCTTTTGTGATACAAAAGCAGAGCTAAATAGTTGAAACAGAGACCACTTGGCCTGCAAAGAATCAGGAATATGATACCAATCTAGATTCTCTGAAAAGACACACACACACACACACACACACACACACATACACACACACGGATTCATATAGAAATTCTACCAAACCTTCAAAACTAGATAGTAACAACGTTTCATAAATTGTCCCAGAGCATTGAAAATTAAGGAAAACTTACTAATTCTTTTTATGAAGCAAATATAACATTGACATCTAAACCTGATAAAAATAGTACTTTAAAAAAAAGAAAAAAAATGACAAAGGAATGACACTTGCAGGTATTATTGCAAAAGTTTTAAATATTAGCAAACAAAATTCAACACTGCATTAAGAAAATAATATCCTTCTACACAAAAGAATATCCAAATGGATCAAGCATCTAATGTAAAGACTGAAACCATAAATAAATGTGTGAATTCCTCTCTAGTACACATGTTACTACTACTGATTTGTGCAAAACAAAACAAACAAACAAAAAAACACAAGGATAAACCAGAAACTTATGATACTGGTTATCTATAGGAATGGGTAAAAACAGAATGGAAAGGAGGAGGGCTGGAAATGGGGTAGAAAGAATGGGAAATGACAGATCTCTGAGTAATACTTTTCTGTGTAGTTCTGAGTTTTAGAACCATGTTATTACTACACAGACTGAAAAATAAATATATCAAATAATATTAAGGTTGAAGGGAAAAAAACAAAAAAGAGAATACAAACAGAAACAAATAAATCTTACATTTCCAATGAATAACATAATCACACTGGAAACAGTGAAGCGAGCAGAAGTAACCCAAGCAACTTTTGAACACAGTTCTTTGATTATAAACCTTTAGGCTAAAGGCAAAATACAGTGTAAATAATTATTTAACCCTGGTTAGTAGTTTTTTTTCATTCCGCAGAAATATGGGTCAGCAATTCTGAATCTATTTTCTATATATTCAAAGATTAAACAAATAAGTAAATGTATATAATGCAGCATCAATGTCAGGGAAAGTAATTATAAATATAAAAAGGGAATGTGGTGGATAACTAAAATAAGCCCTGTTGTGTTAGACTGTCACAGAAGTTTCATGATTGAATTCATGATTGAAGGTTTCGGTATGAAGCCACGTTTTTAAAAAATGCAGATAGACAAATAAAGATGGTAAACACAATAACAATACACACACACACACACACACACACTTCTTTTATATTCTTAATTTTATATATCGAGAAGGCCTAGAAGCAATGATACCCCATACCTGGCACTCAAATCTTGGTTTCTAAATACCATTTTCCACTAAAAATAATCAGAATTCCTCCAAAAGATGATCCTGGAACATCTTGTGCCATAAAGTAAAGAAGTGCTCAAGGAATGATGAAGAAGAACATATTGAAAGATTGGTATAGGCCAGTTTGACAAATCTGGGAAAATTTGAGCATCAAAATAAATAATAATAGTAAAGGATTATAGCCTTCTCTTTCCCTGTAAAGCAGTCACTACAATTCCTGAGAGCTAAAAGTCTGACTCCCTCTAGTAAATACACTTTTTTAACAGTTCACAGCTTGAAAAGGCATGACTCCAAGGATTAATGCAATCGTGGTAGAATAAAAGGCAATGACTGAGGCATCCTTGCTCTACCAAGAGTGCAAGGAAGTGAAGTCCGACCTAGGCACAGGTATGTGTGTGCTTATACTTCATGTATTCATATGTATTTGAGAAACATGACTCTGAGAAGTGACAGAAGAACCATGCTGTGGAAGAAGCAAGAATCTCTGATATCTAGGCCAAGCAGACAGATGGCATTGCAAGGTGAGGGAGATTGAGTAGAACACACACACATACAACAGGAAATGGGATAAAATGATCCAAAGTGAAGTAGTTAGTGAACAGCAATCCCTAACATTAATGTGAGCTAAGACATAAAAGAAGAAATATGTTTATTAGATATCTATCATTATCTCCCTGCTCAGCTTCCCTTCCCTGGTAAAAGAACACTTCTTTTCTGTAACAAACCCAATCCACGAATGATCCCACCCCCATCGTCCTAGGGGATAGGGAACATATGTCCCAGGCTCGAGCTTTCAATGTGCCCTATATGCTCCTGGCCAGAGTGATTACTTTCAACTGCGTACTTGACCTATATAGGTACTGTCAGAATCCTCTGCAGCAGTGCTTCCCAATTGGTAATATACATTTGTATCACCTAGGGATCTTTTAAAAATGATGATTCTGATCTAGTACGTAGAGGGTAGGGCTTGAGATTCTGGATTTCTAATAAGCTCCACAGTGATGTTAATGCTGCTGGTCCAGGGTCACAGTTTTGAACATTAAGGCTCTTCAGAAACTTCAGAAACTTATTAGGGAGGAAGGGCTCTTTACCTCAGAGTGGCTAAGCTGACAGTCTGGGGTTCTGGGGCTGTTGGCTTTTCTACAAGTTGCAGGTTGGTTTGTTTTATGTTTCTGTCACTCATGTCTTTGTGTGCTCTCTGTCGTTAGATTATATACTCATAGAAAACAGAAGCTTATATTTATCCTCTGTCACTCCCCACAATGCCTTACTTGGTGTTTCATAGAGATGCACAATCAATGTTTTTCAACAACCAACTGGGAAGAAAATTTAACTTCTTTATATGAAAGAAATGGAGAAGATATTTTAATAAAGTAGTAAAGGATGTGAAGGCGGAGGATCAGTTATTCACTACCATCCTCTGGATATCCCGAGACCGCCCTACATCCTGAACCCAGAAAGCTATGAAAAACTGGCATCATTCTTATGATCCCACAAGTGGGTCATTATGGAGAATCGCAAGCCAATATCCCAAAGTACAAAAAACAAACAAACAAACAAACAACAACAACAATGACAAAGATAAGATCAAAGGAACTACAGAAAAAAATATTATGAATCTGGCTTACAGATTCATTCAGTGCTTCCCAGGAGATTCCTAAACCAAACACTATGGTCTCTAACATGGCATCGACAATTGCCGTTGTCAATTCCTTTTTAAAGCCAAAAGAAGGAAATTTTATCAAAACACAATTCCTAGATATCAGAGGGGTCGACAGTTTCAAACTGCCCTTTAAGATGTCTTGTGAGTGTGTGATTAAGTCACTGTGATATTTTTCATGTGCCCAGAACAAACAAGCCTACTTAACTCACTTCCGTTCAAGAACAAGAATCCAGAGGTATGCTCGTTCATAGAGAATTCCAACTCCAAACTCCCTCAATAAAAGTCAGCTTTAATACTAAAATCTAATATGGAGAAAAGCAAGTAATTCAACCTCTCTAATAACCTATTCACACGTCCAAATACACATACACGATTCCTAAAAGGTAAACTCCCAAAAGGAGAAGTGCACACATAATAACCCTAGGTTCACTTATTTTTCTTTCAGGTCACCTCGTCTCCAGGATTGGAGTGTTCTCTTCAGCTCCACTCCTCCCAGAGAGGTAGCTCTCAGTTTTCAAATTCTTCTGCCAGTGAGTTGAAAATCCAGTTCAGGAGAGATGTATTAGGAACCCTGATTATAGGTGCATATCTAAACCGCATTCTGCTATTCTATACTCCATTTGTCTGATTCCTATATTTTTCAACTGATTCAAAACTTAGAGTAGAATGGAAGGGTATGATTATCAATCATCCCTTTAAACATCAAAAGTCAGCAGCTTCTATAGACATATAATCCTTATAAATTTATTCCTAAATAATTTAACACAGTTTTTAGATTACAGGTATTTTTCCATCACAACTAGGAAAAAGTATTTTTCTTTTGAGAATAACACGACCTGCACTCTCAGACATAGACTCAAGAATGACTATATTCAGACATACTTATTGTGTGTACATCTGAGAAAGTATCCTGATAACTTAATCCTACACTCATAGTCTTTCCTTTTCTCTCTGACCCATAACAAAATCTGTGATCAACTATAGTATCTTTCGCTAGCTAATGTTTTCTGGTTTAACTAGTTCTTTCACCAATTTCTTCAATAAAGGTAAGAATATATTAAATGATAAGTTTTGAAGGCATTTCTGTAAAGAAATAAAGTAATAAGGTAAAACGTGAAGTTTTCTGGACAAATAACATGATACTGGAGCAGAGTTAAAAGAATCTAAGAACAGATTTTAGCCCACTTTTAAACTGTTTATTTTAAATATCGGTAAGGCTTTTGACAGGAAATAGACATTTACCAATTCAGGATTAGCTTAAGCCACTGGCTCTTGGATAAAGGAATACAGTATTGTTGATTTAAAGGAACTTCATATTTAGTACCAGGCAGCTAGATGGCAAAAATAATATATAACATGAAAATTTGGAAATCTAATAGAAGGAACTTGCAATTTTGGCTATGATAGTATCAGACTACTCTCCCAATGTAAACAACTATGAGACTGTACAAAATATATGAAGCAAGTACTGAAGAGACAGCATAGGGCTGTGATCCTTGAGAAACACATGAAAGCCACATTAATCTTGGCTTTCTTCCACTTGGAGACACTCTCCAGATCACAGCATAGGAAAATGGAATCAAAAAGAGAACAGGGGTCTCACTAGGTAGAAGAAACAAAGGTCAGAGTTAGGGTTTCCTGAGGTTGCTGAAATTTGGAGGGAGCGGGTAGTGGAGAAGAGGGAGCTGTGTAGAGCAAAATCTCTAGAAATCTGCACATGGGTCTCTTAAGTATTTGTCTGAATATGTGTATGTACCAACACAAGACTCCAAGAAGCCTAGCAAAATATAACTATTGAGAGGCTGTGAAAGGAAGAGAGTACCTATAGGCCACACGAATCTGGGGGACATTGGAGTTCCAACTAGACAATGTGAAGAGACTTCAGTGAACATTCAGGTTATACAGTTGAGACCCTCGAAGGATTATAACTTAGGTATAGGCCTACTCTATGTTGGCAAACAATGTGAAGATGTTCCTGTTTCTGCATGATCATGGCTTTCTAGCAAAGAAAAATGGCACCTGGGTTACACGGTGATTGTATAGATAGAGATTTCTGGGATGATATTGAAATTTGTCTCCCAGAGCTATGTGTTCATACTCCAAAAGGTAATAAAACTGGGAGCCATTTGTTTACATTTCAAAGGGTAATTTACCTTCTCCTTCTCCCCCACCATTCTCTCTTCCATAGAGGGGAAGAGGCACAGCTGTACAAGCAACTCCTTTATAAGCTCCAAGATTAATAAGTTTTGGTTTCTCTCATGTGCTAGACACTCCCCACCATGTATATGTAGATGATACCTGCCCTCATCATATAACCCCCAGGGAAAATGGGGCATGGGAAACCAATACAAGATATTCTGCAGGTATATCAGTCAGCCTCTGATCCAGAATTCTTATGTTTACTGTCAGGATAAAATAAATATGTATATAAAAACTGATTACTCTAGTTATAGAATAAACATTACTTTAGACTTACTCTAAAAAAATCTAAAAATAAGCTTCAACGGGATCAATCTGATTCTCCAGTAGGTTAGCTACCTTACAGAGCAAAACTCAAGAGCCTCTAAATGCAGATTCTCAACAACATAACGTCCGCAATACCCAAAATGCAATAAGAAATTGCCAGACAAGTGAAGCAAGAAAATGTAATATCAAAGAGAAAAAAAGTCAATAGAAACAGTCCCAGAGATGACATAGATGGTAGTGAAAATCAGGTAGCTATTTTTAATCAAGAAGAGGGCTCTGTTATCTTGGCATCATGATTCAGGAACTAACTGAAGCAAAGTCTCAAGTTTTTGTCCAAGACTCAACTTTGAATCTACTTAAATGTTCAAAAAGTATCCCCACTGAAACCTTCAATCACAGAAGAGCGCCTTTGGTCTGGAAGATCTTGTGACAGCTATTACTAATAATCCAACTCTACTATAAAATAATCTTAATTTGGCTTTCTTATCTTATTTACTTTTCAGCAGTTTATAAACCAGGGAACAGCCATGATGAATTAGCTGCAAACTGAATCCTCAGACAACTAAATAAGATAACATGTTGAATAGGACTGTTAAGAATTATCAGCGAATACTGAAAAACATAGCTTTAAACTTTGGCTTTATTTATTCATTAATTAGAACAGTAATAATTACATGCTCACTATGTGGCACATATGACAGATATTATGATAAGTTAAATATGGCCTAACTGGACATATATAAAATGGATATTATAGTACTCTAAGAGATACTGTAGAGGTTTTAGAAAAAGAAAATCATTCTACTTATGTGGGGTTTGGATTGAATCATAAAGGATGAACAAAAATTCCTCCAATAGATCAAACCTAAAAGTTCTGTAGGTAGAAGTACACATTTGGGGTTTGGGCATGATTGATTTTAAGCTTGTTTTCTTCCTGAAATTAACCAATCAATTTGTTCAGTACCCATTTACCTTTGTTTTAAATGTTCAAATGTTTATGTATCGGAAATTTTCACTGTAAGCTACTTCAAACCCCTTTTAGAAGAATTTTCTACAATACAAGTATAAGGAATAGCAACGGAGGAAGCTATTTATATGCCTTAATTTCTGTTTGCATTTTAGGTTTAATCTACTTATACCTTAAATCTATTTCTGAATATATTTTGGATTTCTTGGCATTTGTAGGACAACAAAAACTACAAAAAGAAATCATAAACCACATATTGATCTCAATTCATCATACCTATTTGTTTCTGAACCTAGAAACAACCACACTCAGTATATCATGTAGTCAAGAGTAATTTTAAGACTCAAAATTTCCCTAATACATACCAAAAATTCTCCTGCAATTTCTAGAACCTTCACATTAGCAAAACCAAAAGGGCCTTTGATACGCTAATGATTTTAAAAATGTTAGTTCATTGCCATGAATAGCTATCAGCCTCTCAGTTATGTATGTGTGAACCCACTCTGAGACTAAGTGTGCAAACACCCTGCTCACAGAACCTTAGTTTAATTTTAGTTCAGGAATCCTTCCTTTTATAAAAACTCACATACATATACAAATAAATTACCTTTACACTAATAAAAACTAAACTTTATGATGATAGTAAGAATATCTAGAAAACAACTGGGAAGTTCCTTCATAATGTTATAAATAAAATCCATGGTAGCATTGTACCTAGAGGAGAAAGATGCTTTAAAGGACTGTAGATGCTGATAGAAAAAGGACGATAAAATAAGACATATAATAATAGTAAAAAGTAATGGCTATCCAATAGATTTTTTTCTCTGCCCTTCTCTCTTTCAAAGGTAATGCAAAAGAAATAAAAGAAACATGATAGAGGGTACCCAGTTTCTCCACTGCCTTGTACCTTTGCCCTCCTTTTTTTCTTTTTTACTATCGACTACCCCTGCCCTAAAACTTTGACTCTTCAGTAAACCACAGGGCTTGCAAAAACAGTCCTCAGAAAATACCATTCTGATGGTTACTGAGTCCCGAAGCAAGAGGAAAGGAAGAGGAACAACCCCAACTGCGAATGGAGGTTAAAGTTGAAAATTGCCTATGCTAAGACTACAAGGTCACATATATTCAACTTTCCAATATCCTTTAAAAGCTCTGACCCTGCTTCATTTGGAGACTTACCACCTGGTTTTCGGGGGCTCCCTGACAACACATTTGAATGAAGCCTTTAACCTCAGTTGTGTAACTTAAGTAATTTTCTCTTGGCAGTAAATTCTATATGCAACTTAGTAAATTAGAAGATATGAAGCAAATGTACTCTGTTCACTTTAAAGTGCTAGCTTAGGCAAAAACAATTTATAAAATTTATAACTGCACAAAATACTATAAAGAATATAAGACATATAAAGAAGTTGGTTTCTAATGCTTACTTATTTACAGAGCTTTAATAGGATAATGTTATGATTTCAAAGTTCTGCTGTGTGAACAGCGTTAAAGCTAATTCTCTGAAATCAGAAAAAAATCTCCATTGTCTTCAATAATACTGCCTCTTGGCAAGAGTACATGGTATCATGGTGGTCATATTCTATCTGTGTAGTCAGTAATCTGTCTAGCATGATATCAACAAATACTTTAACAGAAATAAAAAATCATTTTGACTACAACACAAATATAAAACAATAGTCAGAGAAAATTAAGTAACAAAACTGTATAATCCTTAGCTTAGTGTAGAAAATTCTAACATGTCTTGATATTAGAATGCAAAGTATTACAAACAGCACAGTCATTTAACAAACTAAACATCCTAAAAACAAGAAAAGGAAGTCGAATATTTTAAGCATTTTAATATTTTATAACATTTTAGAATAATTTCTACTTTTGCTCTCTAAAAAGAAAAGTTGCCTACGATAAGGTAATATTGAAATAAGGTATACAAAAAAATTATATGAAAATTGTTCATTTTTATTTTATATTAGTAAAAGTTTTATGTTTTCAGTAAAATACATTTAGATCCAATAATTACATCAACTCTGAACATGATAAAACAAATTTATCTTACCTCAAAGTCTATATGTCTAAAATGGTAAAACAAACCTATCGTTAGTTGTGGGCATATCTTTTTGCTTAATCCTTCTAAAAGAATTGAAAAGCTGCAGCTGGGCTTGACCATCAGGCACTAAGGAACTATCTATGCCTTCGCACAGATAGTTTTGCTTATGGCAAAGGAGTAAAACAGCAATGGTTAAAAAAAAAAAGCCCCTATTTTTAGAAATTGTTTTGGTTGGCCCTCTTTAGATGATGTCTATCACATTTTAAAAATGCAATTAAATGTTTGTCTGAAGGTGAATCACATGTCAGCCATTAGGCAAATACTTCAAGAGTAGCTAAATGGGTACTAATAATGAAAATTTCCCCACAAGTATGTAGTCACTTCTTAAATTTAAAACTTTTCTTAGTAGGTGGTCAGAAAAGATCTGTCAATAGTTAATTTCCTTTGTTTTATTCAGTTAGTAAGAAGGTTCGCACATGATTGGTTATCTGTTAACTTGAGCCACAAAGGAAAAAAAAGCAAAGGCATTTTATCAGTTTGCTGGATCCTGGAACTAAGGAAAACTAATTTCCTTCAAGCCAAAAGGACACAGCCACACTTCCAATCCTGAGAAGTATGAG
Source organism: Pteropus medius (assembly GCF_902729225.1). Lineage (NCBI taxonomy): Eukaryota > Metazoa > Chordata > Mammalia > Chiroptera > Pteropodidae > Pteropus > Pteropus medius. The sequence goes on from NW_024354911.1 coordinate 6,029,278, forward strand.
AGTAAAGTCCTATTTCTCAGCTATAGGAACACTTTACGTAACAACCTGAGTTCATAACAAATATCAATATATTCTGAAGGTCGGTAAAATAATTTCTTCCTTAAAATATCAACTAGTACTAAAAGAGACAACTTTAGAGCAGTCTGAGTTTCTCTGATTTTCCTAAACAGAAATAGGTTCTTCTCTGAATATATAATTTATACAGGTTAAAGCATAGCTTGAGAAAGATGTAAAGAGAACAAGCTCCTGATAAACATAAAGTTATGTGCCATTTTCAATAAAATTCTGAAAATAGACTGGAGGATAAGCTTGCCCTGTAATGAAGAAGTCAAACCCCAACGCTTGCAGTCCAGTGACTGTTAGTCATACCATAATTACTAAAAGAGGTCATTAGAGAACTTTTAACAGCATTCTTTCTTCAAAAAAGAAAAAGGAAACCTAGTTTAAAATTTTCAATGACGTCACAAAGAGAAAGCAGAGTCCAAAAGGCATTGTCTTACTAAGGGAAGGAAGGAGTATAAGAGGTCCACACTGACTGGGAGGAGTATTTTATCCCTGACATGATTTAGAGTTTCCGGCGCATGAAGATAATAAAACGGAAATTATTTTTAGGCAGTTTTATTATTGTTTTTAACTCCCCAACAGATACTGCAGATCCTTATTGCCTTTTTACTAGGGCACACCATGCTTACCACCCTTCCTTGATATACCACAATAACAGGAAGATTTAGTTTCTGTAGATTTTTGTTTTTTGTTTCTAAATGTTCTGGGCAAGATCCTTACTGACTAGTCAACAAATTGACGTGGAAGCCAGAAACAACTGCCAAGAGAATTTTGATTGTTCAAGCCTTTAAACTTCACACGTCTAGGCATTTAACATAGTCCAAATGACTTAGTGATGACATAGAAGATCTAACAAAACAATTTCTTAGCCCATAGAGAAAAATCTTTCTGTTTGAGGGATTAAATTATTCTTAAATTTTTTTTGATACAATAGTAATATTTTTACCAGGAGCACATACATGCTAGATGCTGGAGAGACTCTAAGTGAGCAAAGCAGACATACCTCTTGGCCTTGGTGAAGATTACAGTCTAGCAGACAGAACAATTTAAAATGAAAGTACAATAAACTATGAACACTACACTCGCAGTGGAAATACAGGAATCTCTAAAAGCATGAAGCAAGACCCCAGAGTATTTTTTCAAACTCTTTAAACCCAATCTATAGTGAGAAATATATTTACATTGTAACCCGGTTCCCATATATCTAAGTAAAATAATACATACAAATGCATGCATATATATACTCACATATAATTAAAACTGGAAAATTTTCATGAAACAATACCCTTACAACATGGGACAAACTCTGGTATTTTCTATTCTGTTTTTATTTTTCTGGTCTTGCACTAAATTGATTTTAGGATCCCTTAATAAGTTTTGACTTGAAGTCTGAAAAACACAGGCCAGTGGTATTTTTAAGTCGGCTGCAACATTTGCTAAAGATATAAATTCTTGGGCCCCACCTAAAACTACTAAATTAGAATCTATGAAAGATAGGTCTCAGAAGGCTGCATTTTAGCAGGATCTCCAGATAATTCTTAGGCATATGAAAGATTGAGAAATCTCGGTGTCATTTAATCTGAGATCTAACGGAAGCTCAGGAGTTATTCAGACAAAGAGACAATAAAAAACGTTATTGCCAGAAGCCACAGTAGATACAAAGACTGAGTGGGCACAGGGGAACATGATAAGTTTAAGGAAGCTCAGTGGAACAGGAATCTGGGGCATTATGGGAAGGCAATAAGGATTGAGAGGTAGGCCTGGCTCATTCTGCAAGCTCTGTTTCTAGTCTGTTCCACACCACCTCAAGAATAATACATGAATATTCAGTCTTAAAAAGGAAGGAAATTTTTAGACATGCTACAAAAACATGAACTTTGAGGGCATTTTGCTAAGGGAAATGAGCCTGTCATAAAAAGACAAATACTGTATGATTAAACCTAGAGTAGTCAAAACCATAGAGACAGAAAGTAGAATGATAGTTGCCATGGGGTTGGGAGACAGCTGTTGTTTAATGGGTACAGAGTTTTAGTTTTGCAAGATGAAAAGAGTTCTGGAGATTGGCTGCACAACAATGTGAATTTATTTAGCACTACTGCACTGTATACTTAAAAATGATTAAGATGGTACATTTATGTATATTTGACCACAATTAAAAAAAAAAGAGTATATGAGACCAAGAGTCCTGAGCTGATATTTGACTTTGACTATATCTGACTCCTTTCCCAACGACACTCCTTTCCCCTTAGTTCTAGAAGCAATAGCAACCATTCCTTTTCAGGCCATCAGGCATTAGAATTATAAACCTTCTTCCTTCTGTTTTTCTTTCTCCCCTAAAAAAGCTTATTAAAACTTTCTATGTTTGGAGAATGGAAGAAGAGAGAGACTGGAGAGAATAATCAATTATAACTTAACCTTTTGACTTTGCAAATATCTCAGTGGAAAAGGGATGAAACTGATGAAACACTCCAGTTTTTGGCAATAAATCATAAACTACCTTCCAAGGGTAGCAAATATTTATCCCTGATAAACATTTTTGTTTAGAAAGCTTTTCCTTGTGAAGGGAAATTTTACATAAAATAGAAATCTCTAAGTTAAAAAATATTCTCACATTAGAGTGCCATAACTCAATGGTTCCCAAACCTAGCATCGATTGCATATCAGAATCATCTGAGAAGTCTTAAAAACATCCAGATCCCTGGCCCTACTCCAAATCTACTGGAGCAGACTACCCAGCAGTGAACCAGTGACTACGTATTTTCAAAGCTTCCAAGGATATCTTCACATGCAGCCTCTTTGGAGAAATCACTCAAATGAAGGACAGTTATGAGAATGTCTGCATGAGCGCATGCTCTAACCTCTCTCCACCCTCTCAAAATGTCTCTGAAATGACTGAACATAAAAGTATGAAATATCCATAGTAGTACTAAAAAACCAGGAGGAGTTCCATCAGCAGACCAGAACACTAAGGAATTTCTGGAAGATATAAAGCAGATGGAATTAGTAAAAAATTGCTAAAGAGCCTAAAATGAACAGGATTGTTACATTGCGAGTTAGTAAGTATTGCCGGCAGAACCTCAGAATATTCCCTAGATCAGACAGCAAGTGTTGGCAGCATATATGAGTCAGCTGTCCAGTAATTATTGAAGGGTTTGGTAACAAACTGCCGGTCTCTCACTCTCAGAGAGGCTAACTCCTGAACTGTCCCTAGACTGAAAATGATGAGAGAAGAAGGGCAGCGCTCTGGGTAAGTTCTGGTGACTAAGATGAAAAAAGAACCCCATTCCCAGAAGGCCAGTTTCTACGCATATCCCAAAGGGAAGTCCAGCTGGGTAGACATGCTCCCTCTTCCCTTGGCTATATCCTCTTGCAGACCGAGATCCTGTACTCACAAATTGCATTCACGGTGATTTTTAAAAACTTATGTTGAGGAAACAACTCCATCTAGACTCTCATTTATAAATATGAACTACCATCCAAAAATCACAGAAATAAAGAAACAAAGAAAGAAAGAAAGAGCATTTTTGTTTGTTTGTTTCTTGTGTTTAGAGAACAAACACAGGTATTAACTCCAAGGGAAAAAAGTAAATTCTAGAAATCAAAGAAAATTTTATTTCATTCATAAAATAAGATTAACCATTAGAAAAAAATACAATCAGACTACTTGGAAATTAACATCATGAGAGCCAAGAAAAACAAATCAACCAGAAAAGCAGTACCCCCAGAAGAAGAGGTAGATAACAGAATAAACATGTCTAAAGAACAAATTAGATTTAACTGATCTTGATTAATCACAGAACATTTTTAAGGTGATCATCACAAAAAATACTTTGGCAGGACTCCCACCACCCCCGCCCCAGCATTCTGTGGGTTGGAGGAAGGCCCAGGGTTAGTATGGGGTGGGAATGAGGGAGAGGAAGTGGAGAAGGGAAGAGCAAGGATCTCACTACAGAACTTCAAAGAGTAGATCTAGTGAGTCCACCTTGAGCTCTCTCCATCAACCAGGTTATGCTCCCTGCCTGTAATGTCACAGTATCCGCCACTTTACTAAGGCCTACCCTGCACTTAGAGCTCAGCTCAGGTGCCCTCTTCCTCTGAGAAGACTTCCTTCACTTCTAGGCTGATTTACATTTCCTAATATCCCTGCGTATCACCACAACTAAGTTAAACTCACTGTATTATAATTACTCATTTGTGTCTTCCTCATGCTCTGAGTGATATTTTAACCGGAAGCACTGGTTCCGTTCGAATACATAGATATGAATATTTGTCATTCGTTCTCTAACTATATCTTGCATGCTTACTGGTAGAACTTAAATGTGCTGTTCTGATATCTGCAGAAAAACATACAAAAGGGTTTTGTCTACCAAGTTCACCATTAAATATAGGTATCTATTCAAGCCATGTTGTTGTTCTCTGAATTCAATAGGGTGCCATCACATTTTGGAACTTTCTGAATTTCCACCAGGTACCTAATAATTTATGCAAATGGGCCTCTAAGAATCCAATAACTTGGTTAAAACCTAAAAGCCCCTATTTTTAGAACTTGTTTTGGTTGGCCCTCTTTAGATGATGTCTATCACATTTTAAAAATGCAATTAAATGTTTGTCTGAAGGTGAATCACATGTCAGCCATTAGGCAAACACTTCAAGAGTAGCTAAATGGGTACTAATAATGAAATTTCCTCCACAAGTATGTAGTTATTTCTTAAATTTAAAACTTTTCTTAGTAGGTGGTCAGAAAAGATCTGTCAATAGTTAATTTCCTTTGTTTTATTCAGTTAGTAAGAAGGTTCACACATTATTGGTTATCTGTTAACTTTGGTCCGGGTCTTGTCAGAAACAGGATAGAACCAGTTTGAGCTAATCCTGAAATTACACCAGCGGTTCAGAAGTTCAGGTATCCTGGGAACCTAGGAACAACATAACCCTGCACCCGAATTTATATCTCTTTAAATTACTCCCCATAAACAAAACAAGAAAGAAATTAGTGAATTCAACCACAGGTTGGGGTTTGCAGCACCTTAAAACACTAATATTGTGAGACACAAGAAACAACATATTTTGAGAATGAAAAACTATCCCCTCAGAACAGTTGTTAGTGGTCTTTAGAAAGCAGATATTCCCTAAGAAAAATTGAGTGTCTCCTCCATAGCCATTGAAAATAAATCCTACCTCCCCAACAAGATTGAAAGGCAGCTGGAAGAGCATTCAACATAAACTGAAAAAAAGATAAAAAGTCTTTCAGAAAACTTGAATATTTTTTCCACAGAGAGGAAAAAAGAGAAAGATTAAGGGTATTTTCTTTGAAATAATGCCTATTTGCAAAGTTCACCATCTGGATTTAATCTCTAACTTTAGAAATATAGTACAAGTATATAGGGTTAACACTTAAGTCTGATGAAGAAGGGAAAAGATGTAAACAGAAAATGCACAAAAATTAAAATAGTTTTTAATAATCAGAAGCAAAGGCCTAGAGGTTAGGAAGAGATGTGCTCTAAAGTCTTTTACACTTAATACCTACCCTCTTATAAAAGCACGTTCAAAGAACATCCTTGAAGTGAAACTAAAGAACTGAGGGGTAGTTATAAATCTAGTTCAAACTAAGTGGCTCAGAGGAAGCGGAGAAGGAAAGAATTATGGAAGGAGTAGAGGTCCTTTTGCACTGAAAGTCTGTCTCAGCTCCAGTTCTGAAATCTCCCTCACTGACCCTGAATGAAACTGTATCACAATATAAAGGATGATATGCTTCAAATCTTTGAAAAACAAAATGTATACATTTACATGTCCCTTAGAGCATTAGTTCTAAGTAGGGATACCAAGTTAGAAGTTATGGCCTAATTAGCAAGTGGCCCCGACAAATATAGCCTGCTATATCAAAATTGCTTAGTAGCTATATTATAGATGATAATTTATGAAAGATATTCTAATTCAACTGACTAGTGCAATAAGTGTCAAATAAAGGACAGCAAAATATATGCTGAAATTTCCACGTTTTACAAGAGAGCAGCTCTAAAGTATAACTGAATAAAAAGCACATGCTATACTAACTTCATCCTTTTATCATTAGAGGACATGATATACACCAGAGCTTTGTTTTTCCACAGAGAACTTGTCATGGACGGCCCTCTTGTTTTCCAGTTTAAAATCTCACATGCCAATAAATTCTCCAAGGTACAAACAATCTTAATTTAAAGCACTAGAACCCATACAATCAAATTATTAATAAATGACAAGTTGGGAGTTTCCACTTACTTAGATATATTGTTGAAGCTGAGAAACAGACGCTGGAGGCAGGGCAAATTATCCACATCTCTCTAGAAGGAAATAGAAAGCAAAAATTCATCAGTTGAAAGAAAAGAAATAGAATAAATGTCTTCTTGCTCAGCTGTTTAAATATATAGTCATTTCTATTTACTGCAACCTTGCTAGACCATTGATTTCTACTGGACATTGAGCTCCATTCTTCTCCACTGCAGATTAAATGGGAGGGTTCAGTACATCCGCAGAACAAGCTGCACCACTCACAAGGTAAAAAACACTGAAGAGAACAGGGAGAGATGCTGCTGCTAGCCTCTTTAAGCATGCTTTTGGGAAAGAAGCCAAAATGCTACTTCAGCATTTCAACTGTAGCACAAATATAGTATGATCAAATTTTGTTAAAAAATCACTTTTAAAAGGAAGCTGTTCAAATGCTTTATATTTTAAATTCATGCGATTAGCTTTCCAAACAGTACTGAGAATTTCAAAGCTATTTACTTCACTATTCTCAAACCCTTGGAAATATACCACTTAGTTAAAAATGAACCAATATAAGGACAATAGCCCCCATAAAACTAAAAGCAGATCATAGTGTCACTGAAGGGCACTATAAGGGCCATCTCCAGTCCAAACAATAATCAGGGGTTCTTGTAATTGGAAATCTACCTTGTTCTGTATGGGTACAGCACCTTGAAGCAAACTCTCTGCAGTTTAAATATAGTTACATTCAGCAAATATTAAATGTTTGGCCCAAATGATTTTTTAAAAACACAAATTAATACAAGGCTACCTAATTTCATTAAGTGAAAAGACACAAACCTTCTGAAAATATGACATATACTAGAGTAACAGAATCTTGAGGAAGCTTAGCAATTACCTAGTCTACAACCTAATTAATCATGTGAAAAAGGTAAACAGTTGAGGTTGTGGCAAGGATAGGGTGGGAGTGGGGTACGAAGGTGACCCAGTATTACATACTGTCCTAGAGGCTGAGATAGGACAAGATTCCATTATTCCATTTAATAGAGACTTCCAGTGCTCTGCTCTTTAAAATATTATACACTGGCACTTCTCATATAAAATGTTTGTCATTTTTAAGGGCAACATAATTTATAATAATTCCTAGTTATATGAGTTTGAATAATGTTAAAATAAATATATACATTTTGCATATTATTGTGACCAGTATTTAAACCCAAATCAAAAATTGTTTTACTGTTTCCATTAGGTCATCATCTTTCTTCCTCCCTCCCTCTTACAATTATTTTTATTGTTCTAAATTTTTTCTTTAAGAAAATTATAACTTTCTTTTAGTTTTCTTCCTCCCTTTTAAAATACCATTTCCAGGACCCCAGTAAGAATTTAGGCAACTGCATTAACATTAGATAAGCCCAGATTTTACAAAAAGTTTCATTTATTTATTTTTAAAAGCTTGTTATACAAAGAAAACACTGAAGTGATAGAATTGTGACAGAGCCACCTCTCATCGGTTTTTGAGAGAGCACAGAAGTGAACATGGCTTAAGACACTCTCCCATATATATTCCTTTTAAAATGATATCCCTTGCATATCATTCTCCAACATTCTTTCAACCCCTTAGACTCTAAAAAGTGTAAAACAAATACAATTGCAGTGGCCAAATTACTGGCTATGTATACCATTCCTTTGGCTTTACCATTCTCAGGTCTTCTCCTGAAAAGCCTGTTACATAGCTGTGAGTTAGTGATTTTTATAGTTTTTCAACCATGATCAAGGAATAAGTCTGCATAAAACAGGAAGGCAGCCATCATCTCCTCAGCAGATGATAGGCTCTACATGTTGGCAAACTTCTTGAATCATCTCTACTAGCTACCACTCTCTGATATTCCCAGAAATGAGAGGGGAGTGGGGCGAAGGAAGAGTGATGGACTAGTGGTAGGGCTCATTTTATTCCAGGACCCTGTTTTCCAAAGGAAATGGTAACTTGCTTCCTATCTGGTCTCTAGAAGTATGGAGTCACAGCCAAATGGAAAGCTCTCTCTGTAATCCTGGGGAATCTCGTCTCTCAAATTCTTCCTGTAATTTACCTGAGATATTTCCGGTACAAGAAAGCATGCTGACATCTAACTGGGAGAAACTGAGAAGCAGTAACCTGGATTTCTTTTTAATCATAGCACCTTAAAAAAAATTCATTTGTCTCTTTGAGTTTTAGCTTACCTCCTTCAGAGACAACAGATACCTTTCAAGACATAAATTTTTTGCTATTAAAATATAAATTCAAATTACATCAGGTGATAATTTGTGAGAAAGGTTTTTAAAGTTTATTTGATTAAATAGTAATGTTTTGTATTTATCTTCACTTATGAAAAAATTTTTTTACCAGATGTCTTTATCAAATTTTCAAAATAACTGTCACTATCTGATAGACCTATGAAAAATACTAATAACAAATTGAAAAACTAAAAATCAGAATTCAACTACATATATCCTTCAATATACAGTCTTTCCAGAAATTTGAAAGGCAAAATAATTACCCTTAATCATTTTTACTGTTCCAATTGTCATTTTTTAAGAAAATTACAACTTTTCTTTAGTTTTTCTAGCCATTCTGAGGTGTAATTTGTAGCGAATTTCTAGCACTGCGATAAACAAAAAGAAAACAGCATATTTCTCATATCAATTATCTATACATGAGTTATTTACAGAAAAAAAAAAGAGAGACTTACAGAAAGCTACTAGAAGATGGCTTCTCTAATATGAAAGAGTAAACCAAAGATGGAGATACATAAGATCAAGGAAGTTGATTCATCATCGGAGGGAGGCAAAGAAAAATCCCAAAATGACATCTTTTTAAGCAGGCCTAAGAGCAGTCAGTCTACGTTAAAGAGGACAAAGGCTCTAGACAGGGTATCTTCAAGGGGGAGAAAATGAAACAGATAGATTACCTAACATCTTTGTCCATACACAGAGGAATTTTAAAGTTCTGTTGAGGAGTTTAGACATTAATTAAGGGTAGTTAAATAGAACCCTCAATTAATGGGGGAAATGAGACAGTTACTAATGCCAGGAAAAACAAAAGTTTAATACTTTGAAAAGCTCATCTTGCTGTGCCAGATAATCCTAGTCTATTACATTATAAATTCATCAACTTGAATCAAGCCTCTACACTGAAAGACCCACCTTTTTACCAGACCCTCACCCCTAAGAAATCTCAAAAATAAATATCCTGCCTTTGCCCTTGAAGACAACAAAGACTGTCAAGGTAATGTGTGCTCTTTCTGCCAATAAGTAATAATGTCAGCTTTTCTTTATCAACAAGCTATTCTGGTGGTATTTTGGGGGAGGCTGATATAATAATGGTCATTTCTAAAAACTTAACAGATGGATTGAATATCAGTATGACAATCTGCATACCCGCACAACATAATTATTTCAAAATGATGGGGGAAGGAGAAATGGGGGCTTCAGGATATATAAAAAAGCTAAATTCTCATAACTCTGAGAAAATTCAGCACATTTATTTCATTGTCAAGCATTAAACTCTCCTAACTATTCTTTTCTGGAGATAACATCACTGCCATAAAAACTATTGCAAAGAAGCAATAATGTTAACATACCCAGATGAGAAGATGATGAAATAAAATATTTAATTTATAGAGGAATACTTATAGCTCATCTGTTATTAATCTGCTCATAGTCTCAAACTTATCATATTTAACAAAACATGATTCTGAGAATCACAAACATCTTTTGAAGTAAGAATCAAAACCATTGTATATATTTTAAAAATATAATCCTTTAAAAATAGATTTAAATAAAATTACTTATTACAAGATTATTGAGAGGATTATAATTCTTTATTTTTCAGAATAATAACTTGCTATTTGAGAAATATGCTTGTCCTACTCTGCTGTTTTCTATATTTCTAAATTTCACAAAAGAACTAAATGATTCAGTAATCTAACTATGTGTATAACATCTATTACTGAAGCTAATTTTAGAGATGCCTCCTGCAGATGAATAAGGAAGAAGAAAGGCAGAGATAGAAGCTTTGGCATGTATCAAGTAGGATGAAGATGACTACAATAAAATCTCAGTTATTATGTTTTTTGTTACCTATTCTGTCGTACAAAAAGTCAGAGTAAAAATATATAGGGGTAATTATTTTAATTTTAAGAACTGGAAACATTAACAAAGTACTATAATTTTGAAAAAAAAAACAAAGGAAAAAAAATCTTTTTATTAAAAGGCTTATTTCATTAATTCCAAAATGACTACTTGCTACAGCTATCGCTTTGTGATACAGACACATATTACATGGGGAATAATATGTGTAAGCCATCATATCAATAACTCTAATCATATATTTAAATGCCAATGGAAAAAAGTCCATTATCTGGCTCTGTTACCCAAAGGAATTAATATGCATATCTGCTTTTTATATTTGTTTAGTACCCATTACATGGGAACAAATATCAGTTAATCTAGCTGCAAGTTACTCTTTCAGTCTGATTTTCTTCTACTTTCTGTAGTAATCCCCACCAAACAAAAAAATAAAAGAGAACTTGTCAATGACACTGATACTCTGACTACAGAGATTTCCAGTCTTTATAATCTAGGAGACCTAGATTTAATAGCTATGAGAAAAAGAGAAAAAGCCTCAACTTCATAATCATAAGCCTTTTCTCACTTGAATTTGTAGTCAAATTATATCCTATGCATGTGATAAAAAGACTCCTCATAAAAAGTGGTCCCTAGCACTCATGCCCTTATCATTCCTGGCAAAGGTCTCTGAAAGACACAAACTCAACGAAGGCTTTACAACATTTTGACTATCCCAAACTACTAACTTAAGAAAAAAATTAGCATGAGTAAGAGTCAGCAGACATTTCAGGAAGCAAATGTAGAACTGCCAAAAAATTAAGAAAATATAATAACTTGCTAAAGACCATGGAATATCTACGTTTGAAATTATTAGAGAAATAAAAAATCAAAACATAAAAAATACAGTTCTATATATAAAAAGATTTGGCATTTATGAAAAAAATACATTCTGAACTTCTACAAACAAAAAATAATGGTCATTACTAAAAACTTAACGAATGGACTGAAAATAAGATTAGAAAAATTAAGGAGAGAGTTAGTGAACTAGAAGATAGTACTAAAGAAGTAAAATATAGCAGAGAGAAATAATGATAGAAATTTTAAGAAACAAAGGATAGAGCAAGAAGGCGCACACTATGTCTTGTGGGTGTTTAAAAACTAAAGAGGTCTATGATCATGCCACCCTGAACGTGCCCAATGTCATCTGACCTCAGAAGCTAAGCAGGGTCAGGCCTGGTTAGTACTTGGATGGGAGACAACCTAGGAATACCAGGAGCTGTAAGCACTAAAAAAAAAAAAAAAGGTAAAAAAGGGAGGTTTGGAGAAACATGGCGAAGTGAGAGATGCCTCCAGAACTCTCCTCTTGAAACAACAAAAAGCTGAACATGTAAAACTCAACGAAAACACCCAAACTGCACACCAGCACGTCTGAATGTGGGATCTGCGTGTAAGAACAATAGGCCAGAACCCTGGGTGTCAGACAGCAGACTGGGAGAAATAAAGAAGCTGCCTCTTGCAGCCGCTGGAGTTCCCTGTAGGAGGAGGGGTAGGGGAGAAGGTGCGATGAGTTCCTTGAAAAGCCTTGCTTGGGAGAGTTGTGAGTTCCACGCATCCAGCGGCAGGGCCCAGTCATCAAGGCAGAAAGCAGAGAAGGGGGATGGCAGAAAAATAATAGTTGATTTTTACTGGTCACGGTAACAAAACCGAAGCTGAGCCGCAGCCCCAAACCCCAACCCAGAGGGCCCCTCCCCCATACTTTCTGAGACCGAACACCGCGGAGTCCCAGGGGAATCTGAACAAATACTAACGAAACTGTTGCTAACATTGACAGGGACTGAAACTAAGGGTAGTGAGCGTAATTAAATACCTATAAGAAAAGAAAAAGGCATTATATAAAGCAGGGATCCAAGAGGCTTAGATGCCAACTACTGGAAACCAAAAGAAAAGCACCTTCTTTGAAGCAGGCTAAAGAGAGACCTTTATATAATAAATCTTCTTTCTGGAAAAACAGCAGAATACAATTCCATTAATGCCCAAGTGGACAAATAGTCCATTAAACACCATGAATAACCAAAGTGACAAGGCATTTCAGAAAGAAAGAGAAAAATCTCCAGAAAATAAGCTTACAGACATAGAAATGTGCAACTTAAATGACAGAGAATTCAGGATAGTACTTCTGAAAAAACTCAGTGAGTTCTGAAATTAGTCATATCGCAATTTCAGGAATTGAAAAAACAACTAGATGAGCAGAGCACGGAGATTGAAACCTAAAAAAAGAACAGAATGGATCTTCTAGAGATAAAAATCACACTGCAAGAGTTGAAAAATGAAATAGCAAGCTTGGGAAGTAGAGTCGACTAAGTGGAGAAAAGAATCAGTGATATTGAAGACAGAAATCTAGAAATAAATCAGAAAAAAAGAAGAGAGAAATCAAAGAATAAAAAATACTGAAAGAGAAATTCAAGAACTAGTTGATACCATCAGGAGAGGAAACATAAGAATAATGGGCATTATCGAAGGCAAGGAAAAGGCGCAGGGACTAGAAAGCATTTTCAGGCAAATAGTTGATGAGAATTTCTCAAATCTAAGGAATGAGCTGGAGCTTGGAATTCAAGAAGCCAACAGAACACCCAATTATCTCAACCCCAAAAGGCCTTCACTAAGACACATTGGATTAAAATGATCAAAAATCAATGACAAAGACAGAATTCTCAGGGCAGCCAGGGAGATGAAAATGATAAATTATAAAGGAAAACCCATTATATTATCCTCAGACTTCTCAGCACAAACCTTATAAGCCAGAAAGGGATAGAATCAAATATTTAAACTATTAAGTGAAAGGAACTACCAGCCTAGAATAATGTATCCAACTAAGCTCTCCTTTAGATATGAAAGAGAAATTAAGACCTTTCCAGACATACAAAAATTGAGGGAATTCTCCACTACGAGGCCTGCACTGCAGGAAATATTGAAAGGGGTCAGCTCGCCTAAAACAAAATGACAAAAACAAACAAACATAATTAGGAGTAAAGTGACTATAAGATAAATAGAAGCAGAGGAGTGCAACCCTTACTAGGAACAGGGCATTATAGGCTTAAATAATAAGAAGAGAATTGCTATAGCAAGATAGTAATGAACGTTCAGCTTACATAGGGACAAATTGAGATAACAATGACTGAAAAGGGGAGGATTCAAAGATCCAAATTCGCAAAGGGTAATGGAGATAGGCACATGCAGAAGAAAATGGACGACTGTATGTATGTGTGTGTGTGTGTGTGTGTGTGTGCATGTGTGTGCATCTTTTACGTATTCTTCTCTAGAATCAACTACATACTGGGATATAGCCTCAATAAATATAAGAGGGTTGAAATCATCCCAACCCTATTCTCTGATTATAATGCTTTGAAACTAGAGAACAACTGCAAAAAGAAATCATAATTAGTCATATCACAATTTCAGGAATTGCAAAAAGAAAGCAGGAAGAACCACAAATACATGGAGATTAAACAACATGCTACTGAAGAATAACTGGGTCAGAGAAGAAATAAAAAGAGACATCAAGAGATACATAGAAACGAATGATAATGATAGTACGACATATCAAAACTTTTGGGACAAGGCAAAAGCAGTAATAAGAGGAAAGTTTATATCATTACAGGCCTATCTCCAAAAACAAGAACAAGTCCGAATAAAAAACCTAGTTTCTTAAAAAACTAGAAAAAAAGAACAAACGAAGCCTAAAATCAGCAGAAGGAAAGAAATAATCAAAATTAGAGCAGAAATAAATGAAATTGAAAACAAAAATAACAATAGAAAATATAAATGCAACAAAGAGCTGGTTCTTTGAGACGGTAAATAAAATTGGCAAACCCCTGGCTAGACTCACTAAAGAAAAAAGAGAAAGGACACAAATAAACAAAATCAGAGATGAAAGAGGGGAAATTATGACTAACATCACAGAAATACAAAGGATCATACAAGAATACTATGTAAAAGTATATAACATCAAATTTAATAACCTAGAAGAAATGGACCTGTACTTAGAAAAATACAATCTTCCTAGACTGAATCAAGACCTGGAAAATCTAAATAGACCAATCAGCAGAATGGACATTGAAACAATCAACAAAAACCTACCAAAAAGTAAATGTCCAGGACCAATGGCTTTACCAGTGAATTCTACCAAACATTCAAAGAAGATTTAATACCTATTCTCCTCAAACTCTTCCAAAACATCGAAGAGGAGGCAATACTTCCCAACTCATTTTATGAGGCCAATATACCAAAACTTGGTAAAGACATCACAAAAATAGAAGACCAATATCTCTCATGAACACAGATGCAAAAATCCTAAATAAGATACTAGTGAATCAAATACAGCAACATATTAAAAAGACTATACATCACGATCAAGTGGGCTTCATCCCAGGGGCACAGCATATGCAAATCAATTAATGTGATACACCACATGAACAAATTAAAAAATAAGAATCATATGATTATATCAATAGATGCAGAAAAAGTGTTCGACAAGATACAGCATCCATTTATGATCAAAACACTTAACAAAATCGGTATAGAAGGAAAGTACCTTAATATAATAAAGGCCATTTATGACAAACCCTCAGCCAACATTATACTTAATGGTAAAAACTAAACACCTTCCCTCTAAGATCAGGAACAAGGCAAAGCTGTCCACTATCACCACTGTTATTCAATATAACACTGGAGGTCCTAGCGAGTGCAATCAGGCAAAAGAAAGATATAAAAGGCATCCAAATAGGAAACAAAGAAGTCGAACTGTCACTATTTGTGGATGACATGATTCTCTATATAGAAAACCCTAAAGACTCCACAAGAACACTACTAGAAACAATAAGCAAATACAGTAAAGTCTCTGGATACAAAATCAACGTTCAAAAATCCATAGCATTCCTATACTATAATAATGAAGTGGCAGAAAAAGAAGTAGAAAAATAATTCCTTTTGCAACTGCAACAACAACAACAACAACAAAATATCTAGGAATAAATCTATATGAAGGGGACTACATCAAACTAAAAGGCTTCTGCTCCACAAACGAAATCGTCAACAAGATAAAGAAACAACCATCTGAATGAGAAAATATATTTGAAAGCAACACCTCCGATAATATCCAAAATATACAAAGAAATCACACAACTCAATAACAACAACAACAACAACATAAAACAAATGATCCAATCGAAAAATGGGCAGAAGACCTGAACAGACATTTCTCCCAAGAGGACATACAAATGGCTGACAAATATTTAAAAAGATGCTCAATATCGCTAGCTATTAGGGAAATGCAAATCAAAACCACAATGAGGTACCATCTCACACCTGTTAGAATAGCTATAATCAACAGGACAAGTAATAACAAATGTTGGAGAGGATGCAGAGAAAAAGGAACCCTCATACACTGCTGGTGGGACTGCAAATTGGTACAGCCACTATGGAAAACAGTATGGAGTTTCTGCAAAAAACTAAGAATTGATCTACCATATGATCAATCCCTCTACTGGGTATTTACCCCAAAGACTTGAAATCCATCCAAAAAGATATTTGCATATAGCAGCATTATTCACAGTGGCCAGGACATGGAAGCAACTGAAGTGTTCTACGATAGATGATTGGATAAAGAAGTGGTGGTACATATATACAATGGACTATTACTCAGCCGTAAGAAGAGATGAAATACTGCCATTTGCAACATGGATGGACCTCAATATAATCATGCTAAGTGAAATAAGCCAGACAGAAAAAGTTGAAAATCACATGATATCACTTATATGTGAGATGTAAACCTAAAAGCAACAAATGAACAGGAAAAACATGGGCATGGACTATAGACTAGTGGTTATCATAGGGTAGAGGGGTAGCAGAGGAGTGGGGAGGTAGTCATGGTAAAGGGGGTCAAATATAGTGGGGTAGGGGAAGGCTGAAATGAGTTTTGGGAATCAAATATATGGTAACTGAAGGAAACTGGACTTTGTGTGGTAAACACACAGTAGAATATACAGATGTCAAATTATAATGTACACCTGAAAATTATATAATTGTATTAACCAATGTTACTCCCAATAAACTTAATTTTTAAAAAGTTTTAAAAAAAGAAGTAAAAAGAGAGGAAGCAATATCTGAAAAATATAAAGACTCAGAATGCTCCCATAATTAATGAAAGATATGAATATGCAGATTCAAGAAATATAAATGTCAGGTATGCTAATAAAATTACCATAGTTATTCAAATCTAAGATATCGTCTTACAATTATTTTATGTAACACTTGGTGAAAATAAACTTATTATTAATCAATAATAAAATAATCTATCACTTAGAATTTTTATTTCATTATTACCAAAAGAGCTTTTAGATTTACTTAACTATATATTTTTAATCAAATATCATTCTTATGCATACATAAAAATTAAGCAAAATAAATTTATAAAATAAATGAACTTGCAAAATATCTACATTTATTATAAGGCTACAGTAGTTAAGACGGTGTCCTTAGGAATAATGGTAGACAAATAGATAGAACAGAATAGAAGGTCCAGAAAAAGACTCATTTGATTATAAGTAATTTCAACAAAGATGCCAATTCAATCCAATGGGGAAAGCAAGATCTTTTCAACAAAAGGTGATGGAGCAAATAGATATTCCTATGTGGGAAAATTAACCATGATCCCTACCTCACACCATACATACAATTTAATAAAGATGGATCACAGACCTAAAGTGAAAGGTAAAACTATAAATCATGCAGAAGAAAACAAGGAACATAGTCATGATATTGGGAAAGGCAAAGACTTCTTGAACAGCACAAAAAGGCACTAATGATGAAAGAAAACAAATTTATAAACTGTACTTCACTAAAATTTAAAGATTTCACACATAAAAAACATTGTTAAGAAAGCGAAAAGGCAAGCCATGCAGAAAATACAGTCAATACATATATCAAACAAAGGAACTGAATCTACTACAATTCAATAATAAAAAGGTAAACAACACAAATTTTTTCAGGTGGGCAAAAGACTTGAATTGAACTTCACAAAAATGTATGTTAGAATTGCTAATAAGTACTTGAAAGATGCTCAACATCAAGAGTCATCAAGGAACTTCAAATTAAAACCACAATGAGAATCATAGAATCACTAAAATTATAAACACTGTCAATGTAAAACATTGGCAAGGATGTAAAGCAATTAGAACTCTCATTTATTGCTAGTGGGAGTGTAAAATGGTATAATCACTTTGTAAAACCGTTTGATATTTTCCAATAAATTTAGACATCCACCAACCTTATGGCTCAGTAATGACACGCTCATACATTTACCTGAGCGAAATGAGGGTATATGTCATAGCAGCTTTATTTGTAAAAGCCAATAACTGGAAATAACCAAGATGCCTATGAACAGAAGAATGAAAAATCAAATTGTATATTTAAATAATGAGCACAATTCAGGAATTAAAAAAAAAACTACTGATGCAAAGAACAGAATGGATGAATATCAAAACATTATGGTTAGTACACAAAAGAGTATATGATATATATATAAAATTTTGAAAAACAGGCAAAATTAATCCATGGGGAGAAAAGTCAAGAAACCTCTGGAGCAGACAAAGGCACTGACTAGAAAGAGACCTATTCTGTATATTTTGATATTGGTAAAACAAAACAAAACAAAACAAAACAAAACAAAACAAAACAAAACAAAAAAACCACCAGTGTTATGGTCTGAATGTTTGTGTCTCCCTAAATACATATGCTGAAAGCCTAACCCCCAAAGATGATGGTAACCCCCAAAGTAGGAACCCTGAGAGGTGCTTAAGTCTTGAAGGCTGAGCCCTTATGAATGGGAATAGTGTTTTTAAAAAGAGTCTCTGCAGAGATCTCTAGCCTCTTCCATTATGTGAAGACACATTGAGAAGGCACCAGCTGTGGACCAGGGAAAGGGCTCTCATCAGAATGCAACCATTCTACCACCATGATCTTGGACTTCTTAGACTCCAAAACTGTGAGAAATAAATTTCTGTTGTTAATAAGCTACCCAATTTGTGGTATTTTGTTATAACACTCGAAACAAAGATACTGGCATGAATTATTCACACAGCTTCTCGTTTTGAAATTTATTTAATCTGTTCCAAGGAGTTTGCTCAGTTTCTCCTACCTCCAGTTGCATTGGTTGGGACGTGATAAGAAACCTCTCTGAATCTATCTCAGTAACAAAATGTAACACAGCCTCGCCAAACATGGTTATCTTCCTTTTAAAGTATTTGATTGCTAATTAGCAAGAAAATGTGGAATTGCAGTCATTCCTCCAATAAAAAATGTTCACTACTATTAAACTTATGTCTTTGCTGTTCTAGTTCCATGCTTTTTAAAATAATGTTTCATTTCAATGCCAAATCATGATGTAATCTTTTAAAATATATTTTGAACAGTGATTAAATTCAAAACATGTTGTACCAACAATTAAAATGACAATAGTATAAATAGTTATTACCAAGTTCACATATATTTAGGCAATGAAATTGCTGTAGCCCATCCAATAGTGATTTTAAGGTGCCATAGATTATAAGACATATCCAGATTTCAGTGTTGTTGAAATATGGAAAAATGTGTGTCCGAAAAATGTGTGTGAAATATGGTAGTTCCAAGTCAATACAAATCACAGTAAATCTGAAGGAATTCAAAACAAAATCCTATAATGTTAAAAGCAGCCAGAGGAGGAAAAAGATCACCTATAAAAAAAATGATACTAGACAGTTTAATGACAATAATAGAAAGGCAAAGAAAATACAATACGAGCTTCAAACGACTGGAGGAAAAATAACTGTCAATTAAGTCAAACTATCAGTCAAGAATAAAAGCAAAATAAACACATCATTAGACAAAAACTGAGAGAGTTACTACTACCAGAGTCAATGTAAAGGAAAATTTTCTAAATTATATATTTTGGGAGGAGTGGTAAGCCCAAACCAACATTTGAGTGAATCCAAATAAGCACTGACTGAAAACGACAGTAATTATAACATCTAATTTGGGGAGTAAAAAGATCAAAAGAAAATACCAGGCAACAAAAACATGTAAAATGGGAGGGGGTTATGGGTTAAATGATTCTAAGGCCCTTATTTGAGAAGAGGGTAGGAACGTATATTAACTATAATTTAAGTCAAGGGTGTATTTTAAAATGTTAAGAGTAACCATTAAAGTGAATAAGAAATAACAGCAAAAATACCTTCAACCTGAAATAAGGCACAAGGGAAAAAAAAAAAGGAAAAGCAGGAAAAATAGAAAGCATGAGAAACATTAAAGTGAAAAATCTAAATATATCAGTAATCCCAATTAGTATAATAGAAAAAAGTCTCTGGTTAAAAGATTCCCAGATTGTAAGTTGAGAAAGGAGTCATGTCTTCTTCAATTTCTTTCAACAATGTCTTGCAGTTTTCAGTATACAAGTCTTTTACCTCCTTTGTTAAGTTTATTCCTGGGTATTTTATGCTTTCCCCCTCCCAATTATAAATGGGACTGTTTTCTTCATTGCTCATTCTGGTAGTTCATTCTTAGTATACAGGAACACAAAAGATTTTTATATATTAATTTTATATCCTGCAACTTTACTGTATTCATTTATTATTTCTAACAATAGAAATTATTAGAAATAATAAATGAATAGTGGAGTCCAGGGTTTTTTATATATAAAATCATGTCATTTGCCAATGGTGATGGTTTTACTTCTTCCCTTCCAATTTGGATTCCTTTTATTTCTTTTTCTTTTTCTTGCCTAATTGCTACTCAACCATATTTAAAAAAAGATGAAATATTGTCATTCATGACAACATGGATAGCTCTTAGGGGTATTATGTTAAGTGAAAAAAGTCAGAAAGAAAAGCACAAAAACCATATGATTTCACTCATATGTGGAATATAAAACAAACAAACAAAAAAAACTAAACTAAACAAAAACAAACTCAGATACAGACAACAACTTGGTGATTACCAGAGAGGAAGGGGGTTGGTGAAGGGCAAAATGGTAGAGGGGGTCAAATATATGGTGATGATTCATGCCCACACAGGGACATCAAAAAATATATATATATATGGTGATGAATGGAAACTAGACTTTTGGTGGTGAGCATGCAACAGATATCGAATTATAATGTTGTACAACTAAAATTTATATAATGTTTTAACTAACACTACCTCAATTCTTAAAAAAGGGGGTTGTGCATTCTTTATAAGAAAAAGGTTGAGAATTAAGAACTTAATATGATTCACTAAGAACTCAGCATCGCTTCTGCTGATATTCCTGCTCAAAGTACATAACCTGAAACTAACCAAGAGGAAACATCAGTAGACAAGCCCAAACTGAGGGACATTTTACAAACTAATAAACTAATAGTCTTTAAAAATGTCAATATCATGAAATACAAAGAAAGACTAAGGTACATTTCCAGATTAAAGAAGACAACTGCCAGGAAGAAAAGTCTGCACAACCTCTGGCTGTGAAAACCAGCAGGGATTGTGGCAGAATAAGATGGAGGGCTGCAAGAGATGTAGGTGTTCCTCTGAAAGGGCCCGTACGTGGACTTACTTGCTGATGGACTCACTCGTTCTGAGCTCCAGTGTTGGGGCAGCTGTTCAATAAGTACCAGGGACAGATAGGGAGACACTGAGTTGTCAGGCTTCAGAGCGAGGGCTGGAAGGGTGGCTTTCTCTCATACAGAAGTACAGACAGTATCCATTATTCTTCTGTTGAGTCCTCTACCTTCCCATGCAGCCGCCATATCTGAGTTTCCATCAACCTGGTTAACACAGATAGCTGCACCCAGGTAATTCCCTGAGACTTTGCCTCTCCCAACTTGTGGGCCCACCCAAACTGCCTCCAATGGTTTATTCCATACAAATGGCCTATCTTGGCTCACATAGCAGACTTTCCTAAAACTTCTCAAAGACTCACAAAACCCAAAGAAGCAGCAGCTGGCCTCAGTGTGCCCTATACCTCTTGCTGAGCAGCCCCAAGTCCTGCAGTAGCAGCAGCTGGCCTCGATTCTGGGCTTGGCCTCTTGAGGCATCCAAAGCCTAGCATGAGTGGCAGCCATCTGTGGATAGGTTGGTGACTCTTACTAGTGGCCCCAGAAGTGCACAGGCTGCAGCTGAACTTGGCCTCCAGCTGGGCCCCTCCCAGGAAGCCTTTGAGCTGGCACATCCAGTTTTCTGCTTAGACCAGAGCCACAGCACCACTCAGGGTAGTATCTGAGGAGGACACACCCAAAGGACAGAGTGGGCAGGCATCAGAGCCCTGCTAAAGTGAATCCTGTTCTGTAGGGTCAGCCCCTCACTGGCCAATCCTCACAACCAATCATCCCAGAGGTCAATTCTTCCCATCAATGTGCAAACAGCAACCAAGGCTCAACTACAACAGAAGGGCAACCGCAACCCACACAAAGGACACACCTTGAGCAGGTGGCCAGGGAAGGCTGTACCACTGAGCCCCACAGGACACCTACTACATAAAGCTACTCTACTGAGATTGGGAGACTTAGGAACTCTATCTAACACATAGAAACAGACACAGGGAAGCAACCAAAATGGGGAGACAAAAAAACATGTCCCACATGAAAGAACAGAACAAAGCTCCAGAAAAAGAACTCAACAAAATATAGATAAGCAATTTACCAGATGCAGAGTTCAAAACACTGGTTATAAGGATGTTCAAAGAACTTAGGGAAAGAGTAGATGAATTCAGTGAGAACTTTAACAAAGAGATAGGAAACATAAAAATGGAGACGGAAAACATAAATGAAAATATAATATCTGAGATGAAGAGTATGTTAAGAGAGAATCAGTAGAATGGATGAAGCACAGGATTGAATCAGCAATTTAGAGGATAGGGTAAAGGAGGACACCCAATCAGAATAGCAACAAGAAAAAAGAATCCAAGAAAATAAAGATAGTTTAAGGAGCGTCAGGGACAACATCAAGTGTGACAACATTCAAATCATAGGATTACCAAAAGGAGAAGAAAGAGAGCAAGAAATTGAAAACCTATTTGAAGAATTAATGACAGAAAACTTCTCTAACTTGGTGAAGGAAATGGACATACAATCTCAGGAAGCTCAGAAAGTCCCAAAACTCAGATGAACCCAAAGAAGCCCATATCAAGACACATCATTATTAAAATGCCAAAGTTAAGGACGAAGAGAGAATCTTAAAAGCAGCAAGAGAAAAGCCATTAGTTACCTACAAGGGAGCTCCCATAAGACTGTCAGCTGATTTCTCAACAGAAACTTTGTAAGCCAGAAGGTCTTGGCACAAAATATTCAGAGTGATTAAAAGTAAGGACCTATAGCCAAGATGACTCTACCCAGCAAAGCTATCATTTAGAATCAAAGGACAGATAAAGAGCTTCCCAGACAAGAAAAAGATAACGGAGTTCATCACCACCAAGCCAGTATTATGGGAAATTTGGAGGGATGTCTTTAAGAAGAAAAAAACATGTATCATAAATATGAATAAAGAATGGCAATAACTACATATCTATCAACAAGTACTTCAAATAAAAAAGAATTAAATGCTCCAATCAAAAGATAGGGTGGCTGAATGGATAAGAAAGCATATGCTGCCTTACATATGCTGCCTATAAGAGACTCTCTTCAGATTAAAAGACACACACAGACTGAAAGTAAAGGGATGGAAAACAATATTTCATGATGAACCTAGAGGGTATTGTGCTGAGTGGAGTAAGTCAGATAAAGACAAATGCCATATGATTTCACGTACATGTAGAACCTAAAGAACAATAACAACGACAACAAACAGAAAAAACTCAGACACAGAGGGAAGTTGTGGGGGTGGGGGGTTGCGAAAAGGGGGAAGGGATTAAGAAGTTCAAATAGGTAGTTACAAAATAGTCATGGAGATATAAATTATAGCATAAGGAATACAGTCAATAATATGTACGGTATCAGATGGATACTAGATTAATTGGGGTGATCAATTCATGAGTTTTATAGATGTCTAATCACTATGTTGTACACCTGAAACTAATATAATATTGTATGCCAACTATATTTGAAAAATAAAAAATATTATTTAAAAAATCTGAGTGAAAGGTACTGGGAATTCTTTACACTGTTGTTGAAACATTTTCTGCAATTATGTCAAAATTTAAAATTTTTTAAAGGTTAAAGAATAAAAAAGACATACCAGAAAAATGATAACCAAAAAAAATTTAGTATTAAACTAAATAAATGTTAAGGCAAGAAGTGTTATTAGCTTCCTGATATATATTACATACCTAGAACATGCCTGGCCTATAGCCCACGCTCATAAAATAGTTGCCAAATAAAGGAGTTAGTAATATATATAGTTAAAACATAATGAGAAAGGAACAATTTTCCAGAAAATGTATCAATTTTAAACTTATGTATGCCTAGAAATATAGTTTCATATATTGACCACATATTTGGCAAATACATTGATAGTAAGTATTGAGTATAAATACTAACATGGCAATGAAGCAACCCTCAACAAACATCAAAGAACCAATTCCATATAATCCATGTTCACTGGCCATAATGTAAGTAAATTGGGAAGAAATAGCAAAAAAAAAAAAGAATAAGAAATCTGTAACATATCAAAAGTTTTAAATATACTTCTATATAGCACATGGATCAAAGAAGAAATAATAATGGAACTTAGGCAGGAACCCTTAGGCAGGCAGGTTGGGAAAGGAAGAAAAGGAAAGAGAAAGGAAGATCGGGGGCCTCATTCTATTAGCTCCTAGGACATAATAAAAAGTTACAATTATTAAGACAGCATTATACTGAAACAGAGAACAGCCAAACAAACCAGAGGGCAGGCATATGTGGATATTTAATTTGCTAGAGGGTAAAGGAAAAAAAAACCTGTTATTACAATGGGTAAAGGATAAAGCTATTCACAGAAGAGGCGATCTCAATATCAAAAAAGAAAAAACATAAAAGCTATTCAACTTCATTGAAAAATCAAAATAAAATCCTAATGAAATACAATTTCATAGTTAAAAGATTGGCAAAAATTAAAAGGTTTGACATCAAGTGTCACCAAAGATGTGAAGTTAAAGAAATTCTCAGGTAATGCTGATAGAAATGTAATTTGGTACAACCACCTTGATATCTGATAAAGTGAAATAATGTGCATAATACTGGCACCCAGCAATGCTTCTCCCAAGTATCTACGTTAGAGCATTGTTTTTCAAATGCAGATTGCAACTGAATGCAATGCATGATCTTGGATTTTCTTTGCTATAAAGGACACTATTGAGACAACTGGGAAAGTCCAAATGGGATCTATAAATTAGATAATACTATGCTGTTAGTGTTAATTTCCTGATTTTGATCACTGTAATGTGGTTATATAGGAAAATTCCTTGTTTTTAGGAAACACACACTGAAGTATGTGGAGATAAAGGGGCATCATGTCTGCAACTTACTCTTAAATAGTTCAAAACAATATATATGGAAGGAGAGAGAGAAGGAGACTAGTAGATGTAAAGAGAGGGGAAGAGATAGAGAATAATCAAGAGAGGATAAACCAAATGTTCTAAAATGTTATCACTTAAAAATTCTGGAGCTCGGGTCAAGATGGTGTAGAAGGTAAATGCTGTGCTTGCTCCTTTAGTGACTACACCAAAATTATAATGAAACTACAGAACCACCATCATTGGGAGTCGCCTGAGGTCTGGCTGAACAGAAGTCCTACAACTGGGGACATACATAAGAGGTCACCTTGAGACTGATGGGGGGCAGACATGTGAATCGGCCCTGTCCCACAACCACATGTGGTAGTCAAGAAAAGGGAGGGTTATCTGACTGCAGAGCCTGCTACTGCCCTGGAGGAGCAAGGGGTCCCACCTCCACACTGCCAAGTCAAGAAATCAGCTCAGTAGGTTGAGACCAACATTTTTTTATGAGATACAGTAGAAACAAATAGGATATACCAGAATGGACTGCAGTAAAAGTAGGTTTTATGAAATGCTTATTTCCATTATTTGTAATGTACCCATATAAATATGTATTTAATGTAAATTTTGTTTATTGCCATAAATTATGGCTGAAAATGACTGAAAGCCACTGACCTAGAGAAACTGTCATATGTATGCAAAAAAGACATTTTAAAAAATGTTATTTGTACCATTTCTTAATAACAAAACTTTGGAAATAATATTACTGTCCATAAATAGAAGAATGAATATTTAGTTACAATCATACAATGTAATACTATATAACAATGAAAATTAGTGAATATTTACCACTATCAAATCTCAAAGCATATGTTAATAAAAGTAACTTACAAAAGATATATATATTTAAAAGCATGCAAGACAATTACTTTATATTGTTTAGGGATATGTATATATATGGGAAAAAGAAACAGATACATGGGAAAAAATGCCAAATTCAGAATTGTGGTTACCTCTGCAAAGAAGGGAGGGAATGTGATAAGGAAGGTTTACACGGAAGGCCTCAACTATATTTGAAAGGTTTTTATTTATTAATTCGTGGATATACAAATGGAAATATTACTTCCTATTCTTCTGGGGTTTCATAATTTTTTAAAACGGAAAGAAACCTTATAAACTAAAAAGACATCTGATTTAAAATTTATAAAATTTTCAAGAAAAAGATCAATGATTTAACTACAATAAACAAACAATAACTTTTCTACATCAAAAACATCAGAGAAGGTTTCTGATCAAATGGTGAAATAGGTAATGTATTTGTTTCACGTCCTTCCCGATTCAATGGGTGAAGCAAAGAAAAAAAAAATACAAAATGAGTAAATCCAAGGAAATGATAAAAACGAGAGTTGTCAACAGGTTAACATTTTTGATGAATTTCTGGAATCTAGAAAGCAGATAGAATCTCACTGGAGATAATCCTCAACACTGCAGCTCAGAACTAGCGAGAGAGATGCTGCACTGCAAACGCAGCATTCCTTTCTGACAGAATGCCATCCTACTCCATGCTCCAAGTCAATGCACAGAAAGAGCAGTCACAGACTGTGGTTAATTGTGGTTAATCAAGAAGATGTGTAATTAAAGGTATGTCGACTCAACAGCTATTCCTGGAACACCAACATACTCACCCACTTCCAGACCTCTCCCATCCCTGCCATGTACACACAACCATGCACAGAGCAGCTGGCTGAGGAAACCCTCGGCTGGAGACTCAATATCTGCTCTCTAAACAAAACAGAGTATCTTGTCAAGGAAGGATGGAGAGTGTGAGTGTTCTATCTACAGAGACAGTTAAGAACTGCCAAAGGGGAACCAGTGGGGGGAAAAGGAATGGCAGTTTCACCTGGTAAAAAAGATACTAAAGTCCTTTTACCCCCAAACATAGTTTTTTCTTATTTTGGCAATTATGGAGTAAGCCTGCCTTTTCCCTTCTATTCACTGTAAAGAGAAGTCTGTCAATATGTGGAATTCAACAAGTTACATAATCTAGTGACCACTCTAGGGAGAGATGTTATGGTTAAAAAGACCTATTTAGCTGCACAGGAGACCCAGCCACTATTTAACATGGTCTTCATTTAAGGATTACCAGCCACTGACAAAAATCAAAATCATGAAAGGAAAAATAATCAAAAAGAATAAGTGTGATAACTGACTGAGGAGAAAAGATGAGATAATGGAAAAAAAAAAAGAATCCTCAGATTTAAAAGTCTCTTGGTTCTTTTAGGAAAAAGATGTTTTGAAAAAGAAATAAGTAAGAGTTGGATAATGTTTCTTATTTATCCTTATATATATACTCATAATTTTCTATAAGTTAATATGCAAGATACTTATGATAATGATACTATATGCATAATGTTTATTAAATCTTAATTTTTAGAAATTCATATAATTTCTTCTTTCCTAAGATGTTTACTGCTGCCTAAGCTATAACAATAATGATTAGACAAAGTACTCAATGGGAAATTCAGTGAGCATTTTCCTGGATATGAATAATGCAATTTCTAAGTGAAAGACAAAATATAGACAAGAATATCTTAGGGCCAATAGATTTCTATACCGCAGTCTACCAAAGCTTTTTGGATTCTTACCATCTCAATGTCCTAAGGACATCGTAAGTCCAGCTTGAGCAGTCCTAGGGACTCAGCAATGTAACAGATTAACTCAATCTGCGTGTCTTTTTAAATAAACAAGCCATTTCTAATACTTAAATCCAATCTGGGGAGAGGACCTGACACAATTTTAGAGGCTCTGGAGTAAATCCATGTCTTGGACAAGGTTCTGAGATTATCCCAATCTCTTAGAAGATATGAGCATTACGTGGCTCAGATCTTCTGGGAAAACTTCAAAATGAAACAAGTCTATACAACAGGGCGTAGAGATAAAACATCATCTGTCCCCCAGCCGTTTCAAGTGTACCACTTACAACACACTCAATTATTTACTAAGCAATTCAATATCTTGAAAAAGTTGATTTAGATTATACCTTTAAAAGTACTTAAATGATATCCAGAGAACCTAATATATTTTTTCTATTGCATGAAAACAAAGGAAACCTGTTAAAAGAACAAATGTTTTATGAATCATTAGAAGTCTTCTTGGCCTATATCATATAATACAACTGAAAGCCATATTTCTAATTCTCTTCACATATGCCTAATACAAAATACCTGAGCATTAGTTGTTATTCAGTTGCCAAACTTGAGTAAAACTATAAATCTAACAAAGTTTATCTTCAGAGTTTCAGAGTCACCTTTCTGTAGTTCCCCACCACAATGCTAACATTCTTCCTCCTCCTCCCATGCCAGTTCTCTTACATTTTTTTTCTTTTTTCAGAGTCAAGAAGCCAAAAACAATCCCTAGAGATAATCTAGCCCAATGCCCTCATTTTAGAGAAAAGTAAACCGAGGCTGACAGCTAATGAGAGAAAGAGCTAAGACCAGAATTAGGCCTCTCATGCCTTACACAATGCTATTTCCAGTTTACCAAGCTGCCTCTTTAAAAACTGCAAGGGATATGATATCTATGCATATCCTCACAGCCCTCAACCTCAGACGCTTTTTTCTCTTTGTGCAATAATTCATCAGCTTTCAATCACCAAAAGTCTAATTCTACACCCATGACAAAACAGAAAAGGATTCAGTATACATTTACACTAGCTGATTCACTTACAGATAACACTTCCATTTCGTTTTTAATTTTACATTTATCTTTTAAAATGAAAAACACCTTAACACTTTCCAAGTCAAAAAATTATAAAGCTTAATAATTATACCCACAATTTAAATTCAGAAAAAAACTAAATTACTTTAGATGCTTACTTTGCATAAAGCAATGCTACAACATTTTTTCCTTTCCTTAAAAGAAAAGCCAGAGATCATATATCGATTCCATTTTAATACTCACCACAAAAGTGATTTGATTGTGTCGTAGGTTAAGTTCAGTTAGTGAATCCAGCCCATTAAGGTTATCAACGTGACTTAAAAGGTTCCTGGCAAGGTTTAAAACTCTCAAATCACACAAATGATTGACATTTTCGATTTCGGCAATCTATTAAAAAATGAGGAAGGGATGATTAGCAGGAATTAATCTCAGATATGTATGTTATAAAAACCTTAAAATGAAATGTATAGCCACTGGACTCAGTGACAAGTTTATATGAAGACTTTTAAAACTCTATTTCCAATTTTCTCTGTTGTGGATAATATAAAGTCACTTAACTTGTGAAAATTAACTAAAAAAACATATTTTATAATTTGACTATATTAAATATTTGAAGTAAATTTTATCAAATAATCAAAAAGTCCATCATTTGGGGGCATCTCTAAGTGCCTAACACTGTGCTTGGTCCTGTGAAGGTGAGAAGTATACATAGCACCTGCCAAATAGAAACTTACTGTGAGATCAAGCATAAGCTCACAACGTTTTGGTCTAGCAAGACCATCCTCTGAGAGAAAAGACAAGGAAAAGAAATAATATCAAGTTCTCCTTATTAATTCCACTTATACTGAAGCATCCTGAGAGTAGTCAAGAGTCTGAATGGAAAAGATTCAAGGAACTGGGATCACCAGTGAAGGGCAAAAATGGATATTCTTTATGAGTGGAAATGCTTACAGAGGAGACATAATGTTTAGTCAGGGTGCAATATGGTGTACACTGTTTAGAACAAGAAGACCTGAATCATGGAGTATGCACATGTACATAAGGACTGAACTGCAGCAGAAGAGTTTTAGTTGCACAGTAAGGTAAGGGTAAGTAAAAGCTATACCCATGAAGTGATAAGAGCTCAATATGACTTTAAGCCTCATTATTGTACTATCGCAAGCATAGAACAATGGGATGAATTTCTAATGACACAGAAGTAGAAGTCCTTGCAGGAGACTTTATCAACCTTTTAATGTAACATACTTACGTAACAATGAGTCATACCCATAACACTTTTGTTCTGAACATTAAAAAAATAAGTTTTGCAATACTAGAGATTAATTTTCTTATCTATACTGCCATCAAAACATTATTTGAAATTTTTTATTTAATACTTCAAAGCAGATGTTGGCTAAAAGAACTTTCATTTTTAGATTTATAATCCAGTTTCTATGTCGTTATTTGGAACTTCTATTGCATTTAAAAAATACCATCTGGATTCCATATAGGTTTGAGAAGAGAAACCTATGTATGCTTATTGTAAATTCAATAATATATAAAGGTAACTTCTGATCATGCTTTAAAATTTGTTCTAAGGTTTTTGGTCTAACTAATATAAAATGAAAATAAATTAAATAAAAATTATAAAAGAAGAAACAAGATTATCAGTATTTGCAGATGACAGAACTGAATAATAAAACTTGGACAAAAATATTTCAAAACTAAATAGGTAATAGAATTTGAAATGTATGTAATCAGTAAAAAGCAAAATAGACACTGGAAAATCAGTAACATCCACATAAGCTTGAGAAATTCTCCTAAAATACTAAGAAAAAATAGAAATAGGAAGAATAAAAGATAAGATGGGGATATGGAAGATAGAGAATATAGATTAACAAACATAAATGGAAAAGCAATATTTAAATATGTAAAATAAAACTTTCCTGAGCTCAAGAAAAATATAAATATATAGAATGAAGGGGCACAATTTTCGTATGACCTGCATAGGGTGTCTTCCCCCTTCTGCTAATAATCCTAGGACATTTCTTTTAGAAAACTACCTTTCTAATTGGCACTTACAATTAGAATGTCTACATTTTAGAGTTTCCTTTCAGTTTGGTAAGTCTGAAAAGAGACATTGTTAATTCTAATATATGGGTATCAACCTGTAATTTAAAAAAAAAAATCACTGGGGATATTGTTCAGCTTCTCGGTTTGCAATCAAATAGGCCAAAATCACACGCAACATCTCTAATGGAATAATCTATTACTCACTGCAGCCATGGACAAAGTCACAAGCATCGAGTACATGAAGAAACTTCAGGCAAAGGGTAGTGTAGGGTGAGAGCATAATTCTTGATTAATTAATAAACTTCACAGCAAGAAGAAGAAGAGATGATAGGAATGTTTGAAAGCCCAATTATGGGTCACACAGATCAGAAAGGGGGTCCCAAGACAGACTGCAGAGCTTCTTAATACATCTAGGAAAACTCGATACTGCAGTCTTTTTTTTTTTGTCTAAGAGTAACCCAGACTCCTCTATCTGGATAAAGACAATCTTCTTACTCAGCACTACTGAAAGGGCAAATGTCTGCTTTTAGGCAAGCAATGACAGAAAGGGGAAGCTCTCCCTGAAGGAAAAGATATTGCTGAAAGCATGAAACAATGTCCAACTCTAAAAAGAAATAGCATCAGATAGTTAAAAAAATAAAAGAAAATTACGTGAATAATTTTTGTATTTCAAACTCACTTCTGTTGGAAATAAAAATGATACATGTTAAAGTAAGCATTTACCAAGAGAACCAATTTTGGTAGATCAAACAAAATCTGTGTTAGAAATTGAGAGTCACCCTCTCAGATTCTTCTGCATTCTTCACTACTCACATATAATCAATTGCTAAATCTTGATGTTTCTACTTTTCAAATATTTATCCAATCTGCCCCCTCATTATGTCCCTATTCTACTGTATTAGTTCGAGCCATTATCACTTCTCACCAAGATTATTAGATTAGACTCTCAACTGTTCTCTGTCTCCAGTTTCATCTCCCTCCATCTCTTTCTTTCCCCCAGTCTATTTCTTGAACACTATCACCATCCCTCAGAATGTTTCACATCCATAAACCAAAAACATTTTATTTCACAATGTATGCTAAGTATCATTTTTAGTTCCAACAGAAGTAAGTTCAAAAGACAAAAATCATTCATGTAATTTTCTTATCATTTTTTAACTACCTGATGCTATTTTTTTTTTAGAGTTGGACCTTGCTTCATCTTGAATAGTTTATCTTCTGACTTTTTAAAAACCTAAAGTCACCAAGACTATCTTTGCTTTGAAATACTCCAAATTTGTGCTTATTGGATTTACATATTTTGAAACAAGACTCAGATCTTCATTTAAAACTTCCTTCTTATTTTAAATTCTTGAGAAATATGTTGTGTGGTACAAATGTTTAGTCCTAATACACAGAATATCACAAACATATGCTGAAATTATAAGGCACATAACCACAGGTCATCGAACAAGGAATTTTTCATCCACGTAATGGTAAGTAATTCCTAGACATAATATACAGATCGAATGATATGTTATTCATTTATCAGGTACACTTATAGATCTTTGGTAATGCCCATGAATTCTTAAAGGTACATTAAAATGTGAAAGCCACATGACATTTATTTCTCATACATACATTTTTAAATAAACTTAAGAAAACATCGCTACCATAAAGTTTCACTTATAGTCATGAATATTTTTTTAAATAGTGGTCTATGAGACAAAATAGCAATTCCTAAGTATGGAGTTCAAAGCCCTCCACAATCTGGCTTCTACCTACCTCTCCAGCCTCATTTCTAACTGTTACTCTAAAGTGTCTAGCAGTAAAAAATACTATGTTGTTTTTAGTCTCAGTGCTTCTGCATATGATAATCTTTTACTGACAAAACTCTTTAATACCACTTCCTTTCCATCACCACCTAACTGGGTAACTTCCCTTCTACTAAAGTGACACTAACCAGCCTGCAGAGCTGGACAGTTCCAAGGCCACCAACACTCCTCCCACAAGGTGCACACACAGACAGACACGCAGAGAGGCTGGGATGAGATTAGAACCTGGCAGATGTAGCCTATCTAGATCTATCAAGGTCTTTATTAATTATATTAGGTATTCACTGAAACGATTGGGACTAACAGTTGTTAGAGAGCCTAGAGAGATCATTCTGAAGTTTGTACTTGACCAACTCAAGTGGCAGTGGCAGCTCTTGTTCATCAACAGCCAGGAACAACTCTTGGATCATCCTAGAATGTATGCTTACCGTCTCAGGAGAGGCTTTACCTTCTACATGAGTATGTAGCTCATGTAGCTATTCATAAGTAAATATCCACATTTCAAAGATTAAAATTTAAATAGAAGAGTGAAGGGTTAAAAAACAGCCAAGTCTATGGTCGTGCCACCGTGAACAAGCCCGATCCTGTCTGATCTCGGAAGCTAAGCAGGGTCGGACCTAGTTAGAACTTGGATGGAAGACCAACTAGGAAGGCCAGGTGCTTGCTGTAGGCATAAAAAATAAAAAATAAGGGATTGTAAGCTGACAAGTTCCTTGCAATCTGTGAGGTCAACCAAGGGTTGCCTCGCCTAAAATTAAAAATTTTAAAAAATGTTATAAAAAACAGTCAAGACTCTTTGAGAGAAAAGAATAAGGAGGGAGAACAAAACAAACCAGGTGAGAGATTAAGAAAGACAGATATGGGGGTAGACTAATTGACTTAACAGAATAACAAGCTCAGATTATACAGTAATCGGAGAAATATAAATTAAAACCACAAGGAGACACTACTTTATAACAATTAAGTGTGAAATTATTTATAACAATTAAGAAGGCAAAAATTAAGAAGTCTGACAATTTCAAATGTTGAAAAAGATGTGAAGCAACAGAATCTATTAGGAGTATAAATTGGTATAACCACTCTGAAAAACAATTTGGCATTATCTTTTAAAGTCCAACATTTAAATAATCTATGACCCATCAATTTCACTTCTAGATCTATACCCTAGAGTACATATGGTATATAGAAGAAACATGTACAAAAAATGTTCTTAGAAGTACTATTCCTAACAGGAAACAAAGCAGAAAAAAAAAAGAAATGACCCAAATGTCTATCAATAATAAACTAAAAAGTTTTTGTATAACCATACCATGGAACATACAACAGTGAAAATGAGTAATCTACAGTGAAAATGAGTAAACTACAGCTACCTGATCAAAATAGATGAATTTCAATAACATAATATTGTATCCAAAAAGCAAAAACTAGATGATAGTCTATATGGTATGATACCTTTTTAAAATTAAAAGACAATGCTATTAAACAATAGATTATTTAGGCACACATGTGATAAAGCCAACTAAAAAGAACTAACAAAAGAATGTTGAATGTGAAATCCAAAATAGTGGTTACCTCAAAATAAAAAAGGAACACTTAAGTTAAAGAAAATCATTAATAATATTCTAGTTCTTGGGTTGAGGTTGGATAACTTCACTTATTTATTTTATTTTTAAAATAAAGCAATAAGACTAAATAACAAAATTGTCATAACTTTAAGGATTTCGAATATTTTATCTATCATTTACTGCTGATAAATTACCAGATCTTATATTAATAGGCTTAATACCTTAGAAATTTCAATGAATCAATAAAGTAACTCTTGAAAAATTCAATATAATTCTTAAAACTTTTAAAATGCCAAATTTACTAGATTTTTCCAAAAAAGAAAGAAAAGGCTTTATGATACCTGATTTCCATGAAGGTCCAAGACATCTAAGTTTTTTAGATTCTCCAGATTTGAGATTTTCTTGATTCTGAAAATCAGAATAAGTAGAGTAGAAATATGGATGTATCATATCTATTATAAATCAAAATATGCTAAAGCATAATTCATTTTAATTTATTGTCAATATCTATATAGAGAGATTATAGTTATATATTTTAAAAAACATATTTCCCATTAATTTAATTAAATTGTTAGATGCAGTCCCACTGAGAGAAATGTCCTCCCATCTTAAAAGTCCTATCTTTAGAAAAGAGAAATTCTACTTCTAAGAAACTTAGGCAAGGCACTTATTCAAGGCAGTTCCCTTCACCTTAGACTATGATCTAAACTCCTTACCTCAGTCCTCAAGGCCCTAAACCATCTGGCTGCTGACTCTTCCTCCAGCCTTATCTCCTACCATGGCTCAGGCTCACTCACTCAGCCACATGGGCTTTCTTGTCTCTAACCTCACAAATTCATTTCTGCTTGGGGTGTTTACCCTTGCTTTTGCTTCTTCCTTAATGTTCTTCCCCCAGGACTTCACATGATTCACAACGTCACATCATTCCAGTCCCAGCTCAAATATCTCCTCAGAATGGTCTTTCCAGATGACTCTATCAAAAATAGCTCTCCCTTCCTGTCTCCATTACTCTTTCCTTCTCCAGCTTTAATTGACCTCAATGCGTTTATCCTTGCCTAAACTTATACTATTCATGTGTTTACTTTTTTATGCTCGCCTTCCTCAAACCAAAATGTGAGCTTTAAGAGGCCAGAAACTTTGATATGTCTACTCTATCCCCAGCAGTCATGACACTGAGTAGGCATACAATAAATATTTGTTTAATAAATGAATGAACATACTAACTAAATGGATGAGTGTTATGGATAAGAGTATTCAAAACAGGATTATCTATCACATAGACAAACTGAATCCCACCTAAATGCTTTCTACTGCTCATGCTTAATTTGTGAATATTTATTTGGAACTTTTGATTTGCCATCTTGTGAAAAACTAAAAATACAGAATTTTATCTCTAAAATAACTCCTCTTATATCCCCTAATGCCTAAGGCCTAACCCTGTCTCCCCCATTCCTATCTTCTATGACTACCATACCTGTCCGACTGCCTCCAACTGGACTATTTTAACAACAACGACAAAAAAGACAAAACAAAAACCACTTCCCTTTCATCGTTCACTCTCCTATAGATCTTACTTTCTCCTACTACCATTATTCCGTGGAGGGAAAGGCACAATGGCAAAGAAAAGATAAAAAGGAAGTTCATGCAGTCCATCTTTATCATCGTCTTGCTTTCATTATTATTTCTGTCATTGTTTACTGCCTCAAAGAACCATTTCCAGCTTCCTAATGTTTCCAGAATGTGGATCATCCCCTAAAACTTCATACTGATCACCAGGTAAACTTAAGGCAAAATTAAACTTCATAAATTTCTATCTCCATTTGACCTCAGTCATCTTCCATAATTGCCAAATCCAGAATTATATCACAACCAATTCAATACAACTTAATTTATAAAAATATTTATTCTATACTCGCTATGTACCATCACAGGGTGATTGTATTTCTTCCTCTTACCCTTACCCCGCCCCTTCCTCTCTCTCTCTTCTCTCTTATACTCTCTCTCTCTCTCTCTCTCTCTCTCTCTCTCTCTCTCTCTCTCACATACACACATATACCACTTCCTTATGACCACGACCTCCTCATCAGTCTCCTCCCTCACACCATCACACTGGCAGAAACCTGCTTTTTTTCTAGAAAGCACCCTATGCCCTGAACACGCTAAGTCACTTCATCCAAACCATTAGCATCTTTCTGGACTCAATGGAATCTTTAATTAGCCTTTATCCAGAGTCAGGTATTTAATAATATCCTATCTAACACTTAAATCTCTCTAGTAATAATAGCCAATATTAATAATAACAACAATAATAATAATAGCAGCCAAATCAGAAAGGAAAACAGACAAACCTTTCAACACAATTATTCTTCTGTCTGCTTTGTTCTTGAAATTCCTAGAATAGTTGGAGAAAATTACAGTACCCTAATAATATGGCTTAGGAAGAGTGATGCTTTCTAATAGAAATCTGACCTCATAGTTATTAAAGAAGTCTTTTATTAAATTCTTTTATACCTTTAAGCTCACATTCCCTAAAACAGTAGTTCTCAAACTCTTGAGAACTGAATCATCTGGAGGGCTTGCTAAATATAGATCACTGAGCCCCACCTCCAGAGTTTCTTGGATAAGGTCCAAAAATTCGCATTTCTAATAAGTTCTTTGTGCTGAGGTTGCTAGTCCAGGGATCACATTTTGAAAAGTACTGCCCTAAAATATAGACCTTCTTCTTATCAAATCTCAAATCTCCCTCATATGAGCTTTATGAGGGTGAACTCATATACACAATAGAAAATACTAAAGCCTATTCTAAGGAAATAATCAGAGATGAAGACAAAGATTTATGGACAAAGATATTCATTACAGCATTATCATGGCAAAAAAAAATGTACACAATATGAATGTCTAACAAAAGGGAAATATTAAGTAAATATATACCCATATAGATTATACAGCTCTTAACAATTATATTTTCAAAGAATATTTAATGACATGGGACAACATAATAAACTGTAACTATTCAAGTGAAAAATACAGTATAAAAACAATTTTGTAAAACTGTGATATGTGAACATAGAAGAAAGGGTGCTACTCAGTGCTGATAACTAAATCTTGGAACGAGGGCAAAGGGATGACTGCATGTCCTTTCGATGTCATGTCGGAGCACTGTTAACAAGCCTACCTAAAGATCATCTGACTATTTGCTGTTAATTAGAGCCCAAACTCTGTAAATTTATAAACTAACTTGTAGAAAACTGAGGAGATGTAATTATTTTTGACAGGTAAGAATATAATTTATTTCTGTCTAATAAAAAAGATAACCCAGAAGATTATAATTCCATTGCTTTGTAGGACACTGACCTGTTTTATAACTTAACAACTTTATTCCAGCATTCTTTATTTTTCATTGAATATATATATATATGTATATACATACATATATATATAATCAGTTTCTCTTATCCTCCTTTAAACCAGTTTTGTCATCTTACTGGTTCTCTCATTACTGAGTTAATTAAAATATTGGCCTGTAATTACTATCTGTTTGAGAATTATATTTTTAACATTTTGGAAATTATACACAAAGGACAGAGATTGTCTCAGCCCAAATTTCTCTCATTTGGAGGATCAATGTAATCTGTTTCTGAATTGATCAGAA
Organism: Pteropus medius; assembly: GCF_902729225.1. NCBI lineage: Eukaryota > Metazoa > Chordata > Mammalia > Chiroptera > Pteropodidae > Pteropus > Pteropus medius. The sequence continues at coordinate 6,066,958 of NW_024354911.1, forward strand.
ACTCTAGGCACTTTGGAGGTACTTCAGTCATAGAAACCTAAATGTGCAATATGCCTTCCCATTAGGACGCCATCAGGGCCTCACATGCTGTATGCTACCCAGTAAAACAGTACCTATCTGTTGTGATTTCAAGCATTCTCTTAGCTTTGTCACATAGTGGTTTTACGACTCTCACTTCAGATTCTTATTGCTAGGTGAATAGGAAGAAAAATTGGCAAGTTGCTCAGTCAGTTAAATTCAAGACCAACTAACCATCTTGCTGTCTTGTTCTCATGAATTGCCTCTGCCCTAGGTTCTCTCCCCACCCCCAGGGCCTGAAATGATATAAAAACAGATACAATTCTAAATAATTTAGAGGCAGATGGAGTTATCAGTTGACCTAGAAGGCCATGGTCAGATTAGGTACTGATGTGAGAAATTTGCAGAATCCTAGTCAGTTGAAGATTTTTACATTAACACCCATGTGACCTGATTTTTAAGTTCTTCCATTAAACAAAACTGAAACTAGAAAAAGACAAGGCTCACCTATCACCACAGTACCTACAGACCTCTAGGGATTTACCACAGCCTGTCTTTGCAGGCCATGTTATGTTACTGATGCCAGGATAAAGGCCTCATGACAGGAACTACATGAAGACTAAGCTTTTCAGGTCTCAGAAACAAATTCTTATGTGGGAAACTTCAAGCAACCAAAAAGGAAGAAATAAAGAATTCCAGGGTCTGGCAGAGAATTTCGTATATAGTCCTGGGTGATCAGAAGAAAATACGGAGAAGTTCTATTCATTAGCCTTGATCATGAGGGCGCCAGAAGATCTCATAAAAACAAACAGGGGATATTGAAAGCAGAAGAGTTAGATGTCAAGAGCTTCAATAGCAAAGTGGAACAGAGGGGTTGGGAGTTCTTTAGCAACAATGTAAACTTCACATACAAGATCTGAACAAGGTCTTTCCAGCTTTTGAGCAGAAATCTCTGTTGGAGCTGCTTGAACTTGGAGGCATATGGTTGCCCAGGATGTTCTTATATCATTCATTGCCTTGGACTAAAAGACAGTGCGGTGCTTCACAATGTGGGAGAAAACTTTCTGGACTTGAGTGGCAGGGGGCAACAAGTAGAACATGGTGACACAGGGTAGCAGATGGGCTTCTCTCTTCTCCAGCAGTCCTCAGACAGGTTTGCCTAATGATCAATAAAATACTGCCTCTTTAAGCCTCATAGTTCCCTTGTTGTGACAAAGTCAGCTGGCTGGAGAGCATCAGGTAAGTTTTAGGGATCAGATTTGCATTGTACTGATATCTCAGAAATATGCAATTGGGGAGAATGTAGAATCCGACTCATTTTCTTTTTCATTCAAGAACATTAACAGTTCTAGAATGACTATTTTCTTTATGGGGAAAATAAAGTAAAATGTGACCCAAAACAAACAAACAAAAAATGAAGGCAAAGAAAGAGGAAGAGACTGCATGAGATCGCTTTTTGACTTGACCATAGTAAGAATACAGAGAAGGGCATCAGGTCCCTTAGAGTTAAAGAGGCAAAGAAAGCTTTTAAAAGGTCAGAAGGTCCAAAAGATTGGTTGTTTAAGGCACAAATTATTTTTTTAAAAACTTAAAAGGTAATTTCTGAGAAGCCAAACAAGCTCAAAAGTGGGAACAGGGAAAGAGAGTAGATGGAAAGGTTATTTAAAACTTAAGAACCAGGAGTAGCAATTATACACTATATTTAAAAGTAGAGAAGGAGATTTAAAGTATCACTGGAAAACACCTTACCCAAGGACTAAAAGGGAAAGCATAAAGGCAATGGCACTAAAGAATAAATAGAAGCTGGAGAAACAAAGCAGTAACTCCAAGGATCAGAAATTAGTAAAGAAATTTCTGGGAGAGATAATAGGGAGCACCTTGAAGAGAATGCCTTACATGTATGAAAAGTTTCCTCCTCACTTTACTCTCTGAGCTGCTCTGGTGGCATATTCCTACTACAGATAGTTTGTACATATCTAACCTTGCAAAAGTCTCTTTACATTCCCATTTCTCCATCTGAAAAATGCGAGAACTGATCACTTCAAGCTCTAATACTATATGATCTTATAATTCCCCCAAGCTCTCTCATGCTACTATAATGATCAGCTTAACACTCACCAACAGTAGCTGACAGACTACATTAACAGGAACTTTCAAGAAACTGCAAAGAACAGATAGATAAGAGCCTAGAAATTTTGGACATGATCTTGGAAAAAGTATCTTATACTACCATTGGCTAATGAGAATAAAGAGGTAATTCAAGATTCATGCTGTGGGGTAAAAAAAAAGACAGGGTAGAGGGGAACCAAGCTTGGGTACAATGCCATATCTATACTTCATCATTTGAAAATACAAAAGTCATTTTTAGATTTTGCCAAACAGCGCTTCTTTCATTGCAAAAGCTATCCAGTGAAGCACAACGGAGAGAAAAGTCATAATCAAATCTCAAGGAAATTAGTTGGGAATTGTGTAGCTGCACCACATAGTAGAACTTTATGAAAAGAACTGGGTATATTCATATGGGATGTAATCCTAAATACATGCTGAAAACAACATCTGAGCAAGAATCAATAGTAATTTGACAATCACGAGGTATCAAAGACATCTGATACCTCAGTTAAGTGCTGAGAAGAATCACTAGTGAAATACAACTGCCTAAAGTGAACACATGCTTAAAATACAGCCTAAGAAAACATAAATGCCAAAGTCCACTATTTACTTCCATATAAGATATGGCACTGGAATGCAATGGAAATAAAACACACTCAAATAAATGTTATTTGTTTTGCCTTATTTTCAGACTGAATATCAAAAAACAAATTACAACTGAATCTTAATCCATTCAAATAATCTTTTGAAAAATTTAGTCTATTAGGTTCTTAACTATTTTTCAATTCTGAGTTGCCATCTAAACACCACAGGACTCCACATTAGTCTTAAGTATAATAAACAAAAACTGCTCTACAAAGATTACCTGTTTTTCCCCAACAGAAGGACACGGAGGGATCTCAGAGTAGAAAGTCCACTAATTTCTTCAATCTGGTTATCATATAAATCCAAGAATATTAGCCTCTGTAGATTAGAAATATTTTGGATTCGAGTTATAAAATTGTGTTGGAAGTTCAACAAACGAAGGTGCTCTTCCCCATCGATGATAGGACATACAGTCAGCTTTTGCCTAAAAAAAATTTTAAAAAGTTAATAAGTTTCTGATTTGGTAGCCTGCCTTCTCTTACAAATATTAGTAGTATCTTCGGGCTCCCATGTTGTGAGGAGAAAAAGATAAATAGAATCACTTCCTGCCTCCATGAACTAAGCGTCCTATATCTAATTGCAAATCATTCATATAAAACCCCATATACTTTGACAAGGGTAAGTATTAAAATAAAGTCTAAGCTCTCATTGTATTAAAAAAAAAAAAAAACTCCTATATAAATTATTTCATACTCTATGTAAATGCCTTCTTCAGTAGAGGCTTAGATGATTCAAAGAACAATGTCACATGACCAGAGATATGCCCTTGCTATCAATCCACCAATGTAAAGACAATTTAGTTGCCCAGACGATTAAGTCATCAGAAGAAAAAAAAAAAAAAACATACGAAACGGTCTCTCATAGAATCATAGCCTCTTGAGCTGGATGATACCATAGGAAGAGCAAGAAATTCAGCCATCTACAGTTCACCTTGATAAAGACAATTTCATCCTAAAGTTCGCTAATGATAAGGTGGTCTTTACTGAACATTTCTGCAGAACCTTAGACTTTAAGTATATGTTTACACGTTTAACACTAACTTTGAACTTTACAGAACATTTAGAATATTATAGGATAGGATGAAACCTTAACAATATATGCCTTTAGATATACTTAAAACAGTAAACCTCCATTATGCAAAAAGTTATAATGTATTACATGTGAAGTAATATGTGCAGGGCCCTTTAAGAATTCTACTAGTGTAATAAAACGGCCAGACAGAAATGATTCTACTCTGAAATTTCAAGAGTCTTCATGGAAAATGTAGTTCTATTGATCAGAATGTGAACAAATCTAATCGAGAGATTAATTAAAAATATTTCCTTTCAATAAAAATCAAGTTAATGTAACCTTTAAAGCAAATAAATCAGTGCTACAAAAATAAGTGAAACTGTGGAAGTGATTGGAATCCTCCTTATAAAGAGAAAAAAAAATGATTAGCATAGAAAATAACCAAATGTTAATCATTGACAAAGATATGACGTTTAAAAATACAGACCCTAAAAAAATTGGTTTAAAAAGAAGAAAAGTAAAAAATATTAGGTAATAGTTTAATTCTTTTAATGTGTGCTTAGTAGTTAAAATTTATTTCATGTACTCAATTCTACGACCTCATTTGGTACTTCTGTCTTATAAATTATAAATTAATAAGTTATAAGTATTCTGGTTTAAAATTTATATCTTTATACATCTGCTTAGAAAAAAACTTAAATTGTCTCATTTTTTCCTGCTTCAGTCTTCCTCTGGTACCTTCAGCTTTTAGTTCATCTAATTCTTGAGTCACTCATCACTAAGATAGGGGAAAAAAATAACCTCTGACCCACCTCTTAAATATGTCACTGCAGCTTAAAATAAAGTCACTTTCTCAGAATTGAAACCAGTGACTAATTCCCTACTCTAAGGCTCACTTGTTTAGCCCTTAACCCCATAAGTCCCTGTCATCCAGCAGAATAAGCAAACAAACACACACTGGGTTATTGCCCTAGTGTCCTCCAGGAGAGTTCGTTATGTCTACAAAATCCCTCAGTTCTCTACCTTCTATCCCATTACTGAGGTGTCTATGTGTTTGCCTCTGTATTTCCTACTTGATGCTGGTAGACTGCCATCCTGGTACTCCAGGCCTACCCTAACTCCCAGGGTGGCCAGAGTCTAGTTCTTCCAAGCATTTCTTCTCAGGGCTGGATTCTACTCTTGACCCCTCAGTCTCCCAGCTAACAAAATGCATGGCATGGCAGATCTCCCTTTGAAAATCACTGCTGTTGCCAACTGGCTCTCAAATAATAATCCCTGAGTGCCTTGCTGCTGGCCCAGCTTTTGTGACTGTACATCCTGGTACTGATCAAATTATGCCTAACCTTATGACATCTTTGTGATCCTGCCATTTCAAAACCAGCCTTTAAATCTGAGTCAATTTCCTTAGTCTTGACTTTCCTAGGTAAGCATATCTCCACCTGATCAAAGTTTGCTTCTTCACCCCAGAGGCCCACGTGCTAAGGATCATCTTCATAACTGCCTAAGTCACCCCAAGCAACAATGCAAGTACCTAACTTGTTATAAATCTAATAGGAGCCACAATCTTATAAATACTGGCTCCTGTTATTCTCAAGTAACATGGAACTGAAGGGCTGAGGTACTATTCTTGGCTGAACTTTTAAAGACTGAGATAAAAATTATCATAAAATCTCTCAAAACATTAAAATGATATTGTGAAACTTAAAAATATTAGCATTAGAATTTCAAAAACCAACAATACTGCAAAGACGTCATGACAGTTACTGCCCTCAAGTGTTACTTTGCCTACAAAACACGTTACACCCTACAAAGAGCTTTCTCTCACATATAAACATAAATGATCCATGACAATTTGCTGTCAGGTATGCACTGCTAGGTTAAGAAGTTTGCTTAAAACTTTGCTGTTAAATGGGCACTGCTAAGCTAAAGGTATACACAGCCGAGATAGTTTCTCTGCTAGTTATAGCACCAAAGTAGGGTCGGGATCCTTCATCCACCACTATATTGCAGGTACCTTCCTGGATTTAAAGATGGAGATCAAGTCCTAAATATATTTGTTCATTTAAAAATTTTTTATTGAGAGCTTATTCTGTCCCAGGCTCTGTTTTAGGTGCTAGAGATTCAGAATTGAACAAGACTCCCAATGTTTGTTGAGCTATTCTAGTAGGAGGAGACAAATAATAAACTTGATAGGTAAAATATTTAATATATTAGAGGGTGATACGTACTAAGAAGAAAAATTAAGCAGAGAAGGGGGCTAGAGACTACCTGGGTGGAAGGGTTTGCAGCTTTGGAGAGGGTAACCAAGGAAGGTCATCCCTGAGATGATGGCATTTGAGTAAAAATCTGAAGGAGGGAAGGGAGTGAGCCTACAGATATGTGGAGGAACAGCATTCCAGGTAGAGGGAAGAGCAAGTACAAAAACCCTGAGAGGTAAGCATGCCTGGTATATTCAAGGAGGCAGAGTGAGTGAAGGAAATTAGAAGGAGGCAAGGTCAGTGAGGTAACAGGGAATGTAACTAGATAGGGCCCAGAAGCCTGTATGAGGACTATATGGTAAAGTTTTTTTCCCTATCCTAAAATCCATTTTCAACAATGTCATATTTTAGAAGTATTTAGTACTTTTTCAGAGTATAATCAAGCTCTTTTATATTATATAGATGTAAAATTCCTCCCCATACCTCTGGAAGGATAAATGAAAAATTGTTAACAGTGATTATACCTAGTAGGTAGGAGAACTGGATAGCAGGAGAACAAGAGGCGTTAGACTCGAACCTTTCAAACCTTGTTCCGTGTCTATGTATTTTAGTCAAAAAGGTAAAATAAATGAAATTGTCCTCACCTTTCTAGGGTCAACCTGTCCGAGTAAAGAATTTTCTCTTCAGAAGAACGGTGGAGAATGGGAAATGATGGCATTGATGAGCTCACCAAATTAATATGATCACCTATTAAAAATGATATACAAATTACTTGATTAAGAAAAACCTTTAAAACCTTAAAACTAAAGTCACCTTATATTTGGAGAACTTTGGCACCTACAAATACCTTTTCTAGGAAGTATAGTTTCCATAGCTCTCCATATTTGAAATTAACTACTAAATTTGAATTTGTTTCTTTCCTCTTCAAACCTAAGCTATGTGTTCTGTGTATGACAAATAATTTTTCCCTTGCCTTATAGATTTGTTGAAAGTACAGAACTACTCTAGTGCTATCTTTATCCCTTTATAATTTGACTCCTAATACTAAATTTTAACTCTCTTATAACTGAGATGATAGTCCCTCATTACCAGATACATTTGGGCCAGCACTATGACAGCCCTGCCGGATTCTGGACTTTGAAGGTGTCTGAATGGAAGAATCTCCAAATGCTGATAAGGAGCTCATGGTAGTTTTCATTTCCAGCCCACATAGTTCTGTCACGTTTGTTGTGGATGAGATGCATGATGATTTATTACGAGGCGAAGGGCTTATTACTCTTCCATCTCCTTCAAAATATCAAAAAGTTTATCACAAAGCTACGAAACACATGACTTTGCTAAAGGATATACAGAGAAAGTAGTTTTGGATAGCAAATGTAAACCTCACATCATTATATTTTTTTTGTATGATCAGGTACTATTAATAGAGAATATTGCAGAACCAAAGTGGATGTCAATAAATCTTATATACTTATAGTGAGGATCCACAGGGCATACAACACCCCCATTAGATTTATGGGCTGTTGGTTAGATCAGGGGTCCTCAATCCCCGGGCCTCAGACTAGTACAGGTCCTTGGCCTGTTAGGAACCGGCCACATAGCAGGAGGAGAGCGGCAGGCAAGTGAGTGAAGCTTCATCTGTGTTTGCAGCCGCTCCCCAGGGCTAGCATCACGGCCTCAGCTCCACCTCAGATCATCAGGCATTAATTTCTCACAGGAGCACTGGTCCCTGATGCCAAAAAGGTTGGGGACCGCTGGGTTAGATGTTGTTCCTGCCATTAGGTAGCTTTCAATCTAGTGGGCAAACCAGTATGAAATTAATAAACTATATAGAAGAACATAAACAAAATACAGAATAAAAAATAATACCTAATAATATATTCACACATAAATGTGTCTGGTTATTTTTCACTTAAAGAAGATGGTTACAGATGGGTTTAGGGGGAGAGTATATTAAGATATATTCTAAAGACCTAGAAGAATGTAGAATGGTCAAGAAGAGATGCTTGGAATATCCAGAAAAGAGGTAAAATCAGAGTAATAGGTCAAAGGTGACAGTTTGAACACCAGAGGAATTCTACTATATCTTCTTCTATGAGGAGAAAATTTCCTGAAAGCAGCAACTGATGTTGAGGGGAGTGATAAGCAGTAAAATGGAACCTAAGGTTACCATAGAATTCTGCTACTTAAACTGACCAATATGAACAAAACACGAAACCAAATCTAGGATGTTAACATAATCTTTGGGAGGCCATCAGACAATATGATGACAACTTAGTTCCATATAGATTGTATTAAAGAGCTAGAAAGCAATGGTATTTACTAGCTTCTCCAGGTTTGCATGGCATAAACCCAAGTATCACACACCTAGCTTCTTGAACAAAATAACCAGTGCTCACATCCCACTTTTCTGAATATCATAAAATATCAAGATAACTAATAATGATGTTCTAGAGTACAAGCATTCAGAATTGACATGATGTTTAACAAGGAACTGGACTTGAGATATGACCAGCTGCTAGCATGATACCCAGGCAACCATCATTCTATAAACTGATTTGGAAATCAAAACAAACAGAAACTAGTCTAAGGATTAACTGATTAAGGATTAACTGGTCAGCTAAAGATGATCAAGGAAAAACTCTGAACAACAGACAACCTTGATTTTTCTTATTAGTATCAGAGTTGGGTTTTTAAAATTCTGTGAACACTTCAAGCCAATTCTCAATTTAAGAGGCAAATTTAAACTTTATAAGACTTTGGATGTAGAGGCAGTAATTGACCAGTAAATTTTATTTACATTCAGTAAGTAAAAGAGTTTTATCTTCACATTTTTTGGTTCCTATTATACACAGAAGTCATAATCACTACCCAAATGATGAGCTTACTATAATAATCAGTGTGCTATACATCTTACAATAAATAGCAAGAGATGAGACTGATTAAGTAGAAAGGTCTTAAAATCAACAAAAAAGATCGTTTAAATGACTGAGAATCCGAGTGATCTGCACTTGAAACATCCACATATTTATGTGGATATATAAACACCCACGTACACACAGACATGTACATATCAAACACCTATGTATATATAGAATGTTTCATACTACATATAAACTACATTACTATGTGCCAAAATTTTAATTGAAATATTTCTTGTTTGTTTCATATATCACTATTTAATTTACCAGATATGTAGTCCTTCGCTTCCCAATTAGATGTATAAGTTCCTTGAGATACAGACCTCATTTTACATCCTTTATATTCTTGGAAGAATCTAAGTTCAGTAGACAATCAGTAAATTAACTGATTTTCCAATTTACTAAGACTTAATTAGAAATCTATTTTGTATATATTATTTCTGTTAAAAAAGAAAATCAGAAATTCTTGCATTTCAGTATTAAAATGCTGAATTATGAATTCTTTCATAATTAGGATCTCAAAGTATTTAGAGGCATAATGGTCTACATTTGGTAAGAGTCTTCACTGCACTGAACCCTAAATACATGGATAGATAACTGGGTGAACAGATGGGTGAGTGAATGAATGGAAAGAAAGATGGATGGATTGGGTGGTTGGATGGGTGGCTGGCTGGATAATACAGTATATTGTCAAATATATGTGTCCACTCAGCCTTGCCTTTGAGAGTGTTTTGGTAACCAAAATCCTGATTTTAGATTTTCTAGTGATTTATCACAATCTTAAGAGTCAAGCACTGTCTCTTCCTCTCTATATACACATTTTAGAATTCTTAATTAAGGGGTTTAATCAGTTAAGGCCTGGTTAACTGAGATTTTGCTATATAGTAGTCCCTCGAATATCTGATGCTTTCAAAATTTCAAGGATACAGGGGTTAACTCTCAACAATAATCTGAAAGCCTAAAAGAAATCACATACCAAGTTTTAAAACCAGCCTAACTAAAACAGAGTTTCTTTACTTTGGACTAAGAGTACTACTGGTTAATTTATGTCGAACAACAAGCGGGGAATGGGTGCCAACTCCCATGCAATCAAAGGCTAACTACTGACTCCCCAAAATCTTCAATAGTCCCTCGATGTCTGTGGGGGATTGGTTCCAGGACCCTCAGCAGATACCAAAACCCATGGATGCTCAAGTCCCTTATATAAAATGGCATAGAACAATGCATACAGTTGACCCTTGGCGTCCATAGCTTCCTAAGAGCAGATTGAAAATACTGTTTTCCATTCAGGTTGGTTGCATCCACAGATGTGCAACCCAGGGATACAAAGCACTGACTGTATATTTATTGAAAAAAAATCCACATATAAGTGGATCCACGCAGTTCAAACCAGTATTGTTTAACAGTCAAATATATACATATATATATTCGATTCATTTTGAAAAATGGAAAAAAAATTAAAAATTGTGATGATTGGGTATTAGGATGCCATTTATTTATTTATTTTTTAACATTTTATTTTTTTATTTTCCCCCTCCCCGCTAGGATGCCATTTATTATATAGAAGTCCCCATACTTTTCCTAATAGAGTGCTACTTATAATTTTTCTAAAGTTTTATGCCTTTGGAAGTAGAATAGTGAGCAAAAGTCAAGAAGACAGCTGCACACTATGTGGAGTTCTTTCCATGAAACTGTCTGGAACTATGGAGGAGGCACATTTGGAAAACAACCAGGTATAAGTGAGTAGCCTGTCACAGAGAATGATTCTGAATAAAAGCTTTTAATGAAAAACAAATGGCTTTATTTTTCCCTAAAGAGTTCATTTGTATTTTATGGATCACTATTTATATATAACACCTTATTCATCTCTCATATTCACAAAATTCAGTGCCTCCATATTATTTCCTCATTAGCAAATATCAGGCAATACTTTCCCACTTAAATAAATTTACCTGGCCAGGCATCTACAAATATGTATACCAACTTCCTCCTCTAACTTGAGAATAGCTTGGGAAAATATTTAAGTTTGACTCAATTTAGAAAAAAAGTTAAGATATTGTTATCAAAAATATGAAAGAAACTCACAATGCAAGCATAAGAAATCCTACTTGAGAACTTCCAGGTTCGCATCTATAACTCTGTGCCTAATACTGTGACTGGCAGATAGTACATACTCGATGAATATGTAATCAACCAAACCAAAGAAGGCAAGACAGATGTTTCCCGCCCTGTGGAACTATGGTTAGGTTGATGTGGCGTCCAGCAATTGGCCAAGACAAGAGTGCAGGATATAGGAAAGAGAAAAATCATGTCAGATTAGATATGAGCCTAAGAAGAAGGTCTAGAAGTAATGAAACAAAAAAGGAAAACTAATCTAATATTCAGAATCGCCACATGTTCATGCAGTAATGAGATGAATAATCTAGAGAGGCCTATACTGATCAGCCCTCTCATACAAACTCCTAAGAGGTAGGGATGGTACTATACATAAGGATTCTGTAGTGCTTAATATTAGCACATTACAGATAGCTAACAGTTGTTAGCAACCAAATAAAAACTAAAATGCACAATAGGAAATATCTCCTTAAACTAAAAAATAAAGCAATATAACCAGAGGATGTAAAGCAGTATTTTTTAAAAAGTTGTCCACAAACCACCCAAGATCTACAAAATCCATCAGAACCACTTGAGAATTATTTAAATGCACATTTCCAAATCCCACCCAAAATCTACAAAATCAGAATGGGGAAGGGGAAAAGGGCAAGGGGAGCACTAAGAATCTGCATTCCTAACAAGATCTCAGGTGATGCACACTAAAGTTTAAGGGCTTTGATAGAAATTATCTATAATTATATGTGTTAATAAAGGAAAGAGACTGTTTCTTTCCACTCCTAACTTTCCACTCTTCCCACTGTTTCCCTGTTTCCTAAAGATCTGTGTTCCCTAATTAGCCATTTTTCCAAGTTCTTATACAGTATTTGAAAGATTCTTTCCCATTGTCTTGTACATAGCCCATCCTCAAACTAAATACAACATTTTTTTTCTGTATTAGAAAGCATCTACTATGCTGCGTATGTAAAATCAATTCTGATTTAAACAAATACCGAGACAATTTGGTACCAATTAACCATTTCACTTTTAATTAAAGTATATTTGGATCTAGAAAATCAATGTTATTAAACAATATTACCCAGTGAAGATAAACCATATATGATCTCTACTCACTGACAATACCTTGCCTACTTGAATAGTTTCTTTCAAGGTCATGTTGTAAGAGTCGACCAGGAAATGATGGTGTTTCTTTATTTAGCCTGAATTCAACCTAAAAAAAAAAAAAACATTATTTGAGAAAAAAAAATTTGGATAAGAATTTAACAATAAATAATAAAGATAGTTATAAAACAACATGCAATAATTGATCAATACACAGATAAACCTTGAAAAAAACACCATGCTGAAAGAAAGAAGCCAGACACAAAATGTCACATACTGTATGATTCCATTTATGATATATTGAGAGTAAGAAAATCTATGGAGAGAGAAAGTAAATTTGTGGCTTCATTGGGGTGGGATAGGGAACATGGGGAGTGACTGCTTAATGGGTATAGGGGCTCCCTTTTGGGTGATAAAAAGTTCTGGAACTAGATAGTGCTGACAGCTATACAACACTGTGAATGTATTTAATGCCACTGATTTGTATAACTTAAAATGATTAAAACGGTAAATTTTGTCATTTTACCACACACACATACACACACAGTCAATTTCAAAAGGTCAGATGAAACTATGCTTCAGTCTGAGGCACTTCTAACTCCTTCAAACCCTCACCACAATTACAATCATTAAAAGAATCACTGTCTCAAAAATAAAAGCAAAAAACATACAATAAAAACTAAATTCTGTGGAAAAAAATCAATTTTTATTATTAGAATTCCTTTAAGAGTCCAATTATAACATAACAAAATAGTAAAATTTTATATCTAAAGCTTCTAAGAAGAGATTTCTCTAAATTGGTTTTAAATTAGTTGATAGGAGAATTTTTAAAAATCAAACAATCTGTCATGATTAACCACAAAAACCCCTAAATATGCATTTTGAAATAGCATTTGCTTTATCTCCTTATGAATTATGTAAGCTAATGGTATTTTCTTAAAACATATGTCTACAAGAGAAAATGAACTGTTTGAAAAGAATTTGGATAAAGCACATCATTCCTAGAAACACACTGGTAGAATAGGATTTATCCAGTCAAATCAATTAGCAAAACTTTGGAGGGAATACATTATGTCCAATTATAATAGGGAATATTTTCAATTAATCTAGCTAACTGTTATTTATCCAAGATGATCAAATGGTCTAGTTGTCAAGTATTTATTTTCATATATATAACGTAATCAACTGCTGCCTCTTTGACTTTCTTTAGAAAAAAAAAACTGAATTGTGATAGTTGGAGGTGTACAACATGGTCACAGTAGAAAAATTATATTGTATCTTGAGACACAATTGTGTGGAAGGTGAGTTAGTGACTGCTAAGATGAGAAAGGAGAGAAAGGAAAACACATGAATCTCAAAAATCAAACCAAAAGCCAGAAATTATGGAAATATCAGAGATATTATGTGTAAACTGTTTGGGAAAAAAGAATCATGTTCATAATCTTAAGTTTAAATAGCATTAAACCTAATATACTTCCACTGCTAATCTATTTTTCTCCCCTGATTTTAAATGGAATGTATAGATATGTCCCCCTAAATTATCACATTTTACCTATTGTAAGATTCCATTAGTAGTAATATATACCATCATTTTATCCATTACTAAGAAAGAAAATTCTTTCCCAATCGAACTATAATATGCCATCAATTTTAAGAAGGATTCTGATTTAAGAAATGTTCAAATGTCAAGGAAAAAAAACCCTTACCTTTTCCAACTGGTGAAATAAGATTCAGTTTTTTACAAAGGATTTTTGGCTTTATGTAGGCAGAAAATAAAAATTAGGTTTAGATTGGAGACCAAAATAAATATAGTTAAAATTTCCAGTTATACTCTACTCTTTAAATCATGCTATTATTTCTTACTTTGTTTTTTTCAGGAAGGGATGATGTTTGAATAACCAGATGAAGCCCACAGTTCACCTGCAATGTAAAAATTAAAACATAAAATATGTTCTTAACGAACACACCTCCCCAAAATAGTACAGATAAAGATAAAATCCTCCCACAAAAAAATAGAATAATAAAACAGAATGCTTGCTTTTTGTTTCTGGTATATGATCATGTTCTACTGATTTGTTGGAAAAAATAAAATCACAACTAAGAATTAAAAGGTTTCACTGTGATTTATTTTCCAAAATGTCTGCAGCAATTTAGCCCTCTACTTAGCATCTAAGGATTTTGACACTTGCCATTTCAGGCCTAAGTAAACATCTCAAAGGAACAGGTGAAGGAGGTTAGAGAAGCTGTTATTAGTAAATTATTTTCTTAATTAAAAAAAAAAAAAGAAACTTGTTAAAGGAATTTAGACGAATCTTAGCCTTTCACAGCAGAGCAGCTCCACCTTCTGGGAAGCCCAGATCTGGGATAAGTCTTTTGAGTAACCACCATACAATATTAAAACTCTCCAAATGCCTTAGTCCAGTCTATAAATCTCAAGCCTCAGTCAGACAATACCTTAAGTAGATTCATAGGTCATGGTCTCAATAATACATCACCTAAGACAAAGACGCCAGACGAAAAGGACGATACGAATGGAAAGAAAGGGAAAGTAGGAGACTCAACCTACGTTGTTCGTAGCCCGGCCAGAAACAGAGCGGTATTTTCCGGGAATCATGGCAGGAGACAGTCCAGGATCTGTTAGATCGGCCTTAGAAGTGACGATACAGCAAAGATTCAGAGAGACCGAAAGGGGTCATCTCCCAGGCAACCCGCTCAGGGGTTACTATGGAAACAATCATTTCCGGTCTGGTCCTCTCCCAAATCTCCGGGCCGACACAGTCATTAAAGCATCTGGTTATGTTTGTGGGGCCCCGTGTGTCAGCCCTTCCTTGTTCGATTTTCCTGGCCTCATAAAAACAGTGGAAGAAGAGGGAGAATGAGACTGGAAAGAGGCTGGCCACTTCAGTAGCTATGACAACCACCACTTCCGGTCCGTGCCTCTTTACGGCCCACCTCAGCTCTGCCCGCGCGAAATTTGTATCTGCCTGTAGCCAACTGCTCTTGAGGGAGGGCTGCGGAGTAGAGGAGGAAGATATCCTAGAGCTGGGAACCCTCACATTTAGGGCCTCAGTTCCGCACTTCCGGTGGCCGGAGGTAGAGGGAGGAAATGGGCCCGAGGCGGCGTCGACTGCCGCGCGCAAGACAGAAGATCCTGCTCCCCGGCTCCAAAGGCCACCACTATACCGGCCTGCTGCGTGGCCGCCCACTGCGGCAACACCACCAAGTCCAAGAAGTCTCTGTTCCGCTTCCCCAAGGACCAGACCGTGCGGCTGCTGTGGGACCGCTTCGTGCGGGGTCGCCGCGCCGACTGGTACGGGGGCAATGACCGCTCGGTCATCTACTCTGACCACTTCGCTCCGGCCTGTTTTGACGTCTCTTCGGTGATTCAGAAGAACCTGCGCTTCTCCCAGCGCCTGAGTCTCGTGGCAGGCGCCGTGCCCACCCTGCTTCGTATGTGTTCCCCAGCACCTACGACGGAAGAGGAGGGAGACCAAGCGGGCGACCCTGAAAAGCGAGGGAAGCCGCAGGCAGTCAGGCATTCAGAGGCCGTCCCGCGTCCGGAGTCCTATGCACTTCTCCGAGCCAGGAAGATGGCTGCAGCTTCACAGGTAAAAGGACACCCAGGAGCCCACCGAGGGTGGTGAAGGACCTTCGGACTGTGGCTGGGTTCTCCACTTAGTGTCTCCTTGGGAAAGTCACCTCACCTCGAAGGTTTTCCTTGTGTCTTACCTGTAAAATTAGGTGTGTACTTTAAAGGATCTCCAAGATCCTATTTAGCATTAACACCTATGTACTCCTCCCCCGAAAACGCAAACAAGCACTCACTGTTGTCCTTCAGGTTGTAAAGTCGCCGGCACTTCCGTGTCAGAATTTTTAAATAGGAAGTTTTATTTGAACATATGTCAAGGAATTGGGTGCTTTAAACTTTTTGCATAACATACTACACAAGCTTGAGGAAATGTCAATGATATATGTCAAATGGTGGGGGGAGGGGGTTGGAGAGCTACTGTTGAAGATGGTGCCTGCTGTTAAACAATCCCTTCGCACTCCTAAACCCTTTTGACTCTTACTAGCTACCTTTAAATTAAACGATCCTAGTAAGATGAATTTAACCCTTCTTGCCTTCATCTGCCTACTTTCTTTATCCTTATAAGTATTGATTACACTTATTTTGCATCTGGTCACTACTTTTTCTTTCCCACTTCCCATTTTAAAGATTTCCTAGCCTTCTTTGAGATAATGAAAGGTCAGCCCTATCACTGTTACATAGATTAGGTTATGACACTTAATTGGATTTAAAAAGTATTCATTTCTACAAATGAGAACACCAAAAAGTGCCCCGTATGTCAGCTGGGTACTAGACTTATCTGAGTGATCACTTCATAAGTTATATAAATGTCTAGTCACTATGTTGTACACCTGGAACTAATATGTCAACTGTAATAAAAAAAAAATTTTTTAAGTTTTAGGTGACCTGTAACTGACATTTTGTCTTTGAATATATAAAAATATTCATAGAACTTTAGAGCTGAAGAAAACCTGAGTGTGCATCTAGTCCAAACTCACAATTTATGAATAAGGAAGCCATTCCAGGAGACTGATAATTTCCTTGCTCTAGATCTGATTACCAGACCAAAACTCTGCAGTACCAACCTGCTTTAAACATTGGGGTGGTTGCTTAAGACCCTTTAATGTCATCTTGCAATTACTAGGATAAAGAACAAAATTATTAACACAATCTGTAAGTACCTGCGTGCTTTCTGTCCTCACCTACCACACCTGTTCTATCCAAGGCCACTGTTGTTGCTCACTGTGCACCAGTCTCGCTGACCTTTTCGTTGTTTCATGCAATACCCTGGAATTATGCCACTCCCGTTCCGCATCATCATCATTACTTAAGTCTTTTTATGTAAAAACCAGCTCAAACATCCTTCCCCTTTGATCCCCTAATTATATCCTCTCATTCTTCATATATGTCATATAGCACATATACTTCAGTAGCACTCATCACAGTTGTCATGAAATAATTATGTAGTTTGCTTAATGTTCGTTCCGCACATTAGAATGTAAGCTCCATGAGAGCAGGGATCATATCTGATTTGTTCATTATTGTATTCTCAGTAGCTAGAACAATATTTTGCAAATATAAGGAATTCAGTAAATATTTGTGGAATGATTATGTGACTATAAGAACATTTTTGTGTGCTATAATAGAATTTTCAATTCTCTGCCAGTTTCCCTTCCCACCAAGCTATATGCCACTCAAGACATCTGTCCTTTCCTTGAACCACGTGTCTACCATCACTACCTACCCACCCTTTACCCAAGCACATGTATGTACATCTATAGGTAAATATATAGTAAAAGATAAACATGTGTCACACACCTTTACACCATTTTTTCCCTCATAATAATACCACCTAATCAAAATTGTGGTGAAGAAAAGTCAATCTAATGTAACAACCAAAGATTTTATAATACAACAAAGGCTAACTTGAGAAGTCCAGAAGAGATATCAGATCTGTTTTCCAATTAGTAAGTATATCCAGCCAACATTTCTAATAATTCATATTACATTAATATACTTGTGGAGTTATGTATGAATTTTAATAGTAGTTTAACAGTATATAAGGTAAAAATAAAAGGTCTATTTAGAGTTGATAGTAATAAATTTTTGGCCTGGTCTGGATTGAGAACCTCAATAACATTGCGAAGAAAGTTTGCTTGTGCCTCAACTGGCTCCTAACTCTACTTGCTGTTTTCCTTTCCATTTCTAGGACCAACTGACTAAAAGTCAAATTTCCAGTCATTCTACATGTATCGGGCTATTGCAAACCATTCTGGGTGCCTTGTGCTATATGTAGATAAATATAAGCACGAATGTCCCTATCTTTAGGGAGCTTGAGGAAAGATTATTGGCCACCTCCAAGGAAGAAAGCACGTTCCGAGGAGCACTGTACAGTGTCTGATATTTTGCTTCACAAAGCAATGATTATTGTTTTTCCTTAACTGTTAAATCTGCATCCTTGTTTTTTTTATTCAACTACATCTTTTAAACTTTAATTGAAATACAGCATATATACAAGAAAGTGCACAAATCTTAAGTTATTAAATTATCACATACTGAACATGTATAACCACTACCTAGGTCAAAGAAATAGAACATTACTAGCCACCCAGGAGTTCCTATATTACCCCAGCCCCAACCCCTCCCAATTCCTCAGAGGAACCAAGTTTGCTTTTTTTTGAACTTCATATGAATAGAATCATACTGTAGCATTTCTTGTGTCTGGCATCTTCATTCAACATATTTGTGAGATTCAACCATTCTGTTACATATAGCAGTAATTTGTTTTTCATCATTACAAAGCAGTCCATTGTATGAACATACTAACAGTTTTAAATCTGTAGTACATTTGAATTGTTATCAGTTGGGGGCTATTATAAGTAATGTTGCTATATACAATCTTCTACATGTACTTTTCATATGCCTACACATTTCTGATGGTTATTTACCTAGAACTACTGGTACATAGTATTATATTAAACTTTGTAAATAATACCAAGTAGTTTTCTAAAATACTCGTACCAATGTACACTCTACCAGTAGCATATGAGAGTTTATATTGTTCCACATACTTGTCTGCACTTGGATTGTCAGTCTTTTACATTTAAGTTCTTTTGCAGGGTGTGTGGTGGTGGTTTACTTTGCAGTCTCATTTTGTAAATTAAATTAGTAAGAAAACACCTTTCCAAATGTTAATTGAATATTTGGATAGCCTCTTTGATGTTATACCCATTTTTCTGTTGGATTGTCTTTTTCTTGTTGATTTAAAGTTCTTAAATTCTGCTACAAGTCTTTTGTCAGTTAAATATGTTTTAATATCTTCTCCCACTGTGGCTTGTTTCTTTAGTCTTATAAGTGTCTTCTGATATACTGTACTTTTTCATTTCAATGTAGGCCAACTTACCAATCTTTTTCTGTATGCTTAATGCTTAAAGCATTCTATATTGTTTATAAACTTACCGCTTTTACTTTTTACATTAAGATCCACAGCTCATTCAGAATTGATTTTTGTGAATGTGAGGTAGAGTTTCATTTTTCCCCATGCAGAATCAGTATCTTTCATTGGAAAGACTAGCATTTCCTTATTGCCCTGCAGTGTCAACTTTGTCATAAATCAAGTTTCTATATATGCATTAGTCTGTTTCCACATTTTTTGATAATCAATGCATATATATTTGAATAGGTCATGCATACACATTATACAAAGTAAAATTGACACAAAAGAATATCAAGTGAAAAATACTTTTTGTCAAATATGTGGTAACAGAAATAAATCTAACTATGGGAGGTGAACATACAGTGTAAATATATATATGCCTTATTGTTAAAGTGTATAGCTGAAACTTATTGGATTTTGTTAACCAATGTCATCATAAAAAAATAAATAGAAAAGAAAACAAATATTTAAAATAAATAATAAATAAATATCTTTCCTACCCTTTTGCCCTAGCCTTGCCCTCTCCCAGCTCCAACCAAGGCCTCTCCCTAGAGATAATCACTCATTAATTAATATGTTTTTAAACAGTATTTTGGTATTTTGCCTATTTCATTTAGTAAGGAATAATGGTATATGCCAGATTTACAGATAAAATAAGTATAATAATAAAATAATTCCATTTTTGGCAGAAATATGTTTCTAAGTTAGCACTATTGAGGGGTGGGGAGATTCTCTTCTCTTTTTCTGTAACAAATATGAAGCCCCTAAAGCACTAGGTAACTCAAAAACAGCATATACTATAGAAACCCGGGTCTTAATGCCTTCGACATGTTTCCTGTGTCACGGTCCTTCCCTCTCCTATCTAGCTTGACCTGGAGAATCCTGGTATTCTTACATGTGGGACATGTTTCTTAGGCTCCCCATTTTGGCTGCCTCCTTGTAACTGTTTCTATGTGTTAGATAAGACTCCTAAGTCTCCAGTCTCAGCAGAGTGGCTTTATGAAGTAGGTAGTCTGTGAGGCCCAGTGGCACAATCTTCCCTGGTCATCTGAGCAAAGTGCTCAAGGTGTGTACCTTGTGTGGGTTGTGGGTGCCCTCCTGTTATAGTTGAGCCTTGGTTGTTGTTTGCATATTGATGGGAGGGATTTACCTTTGGGCTGATTAGTTGTGAGGATTGACTGGTGAAGGGCTGACCCTACAGAACAAGATTCACTTTAGGAGAGCTCTGGTGCATGCCCAGTCTGCCCTTTGGGTGTGTCCTCCTCAGATACTACCCTGGGTGGTGCTGTGGCTCTGGTCCAAGCAGAAAACTGGGTGTGCCCACCCAGAGGCTTCCTGGGAGGGGTCCAGCTGGAGGCCAAGTTCAGCTGCAGCCTGTGCATTTCTGGGGCCACTTAGTAAGAGTCGCCACGCAATCCGCAGATGGCTGCCACTCGAGGCTTATAGGTGCCTCGAGAGGCCAAGCCCAGAACCAAGGTAGCTTCTGCTGGTGCAGAACTTGGGGCAATAAGAGGTGCAGGGCACATTGAGGCCAGCTGCTGCTTCTTTGGGTTTTGTGAGCCTTTGAGAGGTTTTAAGAAAGTCCACTACATGAGCCAAGACAAGCCATTTGTATGGAATAAACTGCTGGAGGCAGTTTAGGTGGGACCGCAAGTTGGGAGAGGCAGAGTCTCAGGTAATTACCTGTGTTATCCAGGTTGATAAAGACTCAGATACGGCGCGGCGCGGCCTGCATCTACACACTGGAAATGGGGAGGGCTCAACAAAGGAACAATGGATACTGCCAATACTTCTGTCTGAGAGAAAGCCAACCTTCCAGCCCTCGCCCTGAAGCCTGACAACTCAGTATCTCCCCATAAGTTCCTGGCACTCTTTGAGCAGCTGCTCCAGTGCTGGAGCTCAGAATGAGTGAGTCCATCAGCGAGTAAGTCCACATACGGACCCTTTAAGAGGAACGCCTGCAACTCCTGCAGCCCTAGGTCTCACTCAGCCACAATCTCCACTGATTTTTCAAAGCCAGATGTTGTGGGGACTTCTCTTCCCAGCACTGGAACCCTAGGCTGGGAACCTAGTGTGGGGCTGGAACCCCTCAGTCCTCAGTGAGGGGAGAGGGCTCTGCAGTCAAGATAACCCTAATGAATTTCAACCGCCACACATGGCTGTAGGACCTGGCTGTTTCATAGCTCCCTCACTCCTACCAGTCCCCAGGTGACCTCCTGTGTATGTCCCCAGTTGTAGGATTTCTGTTCAGCCAGACCTCAGGTGTCTCTCAGTGATGGCTGCTCTGTAGTTTTGTGATACTTGAAAAACTGTGGAGAGGACTAGTCAAGATGGTATAGAAGGTAGGTGCTGTGTACACGAGAGGAAGCGTACACAGCATCTACCTTCTATACCATCTTGACCAGTCCTCTCCATAGTTTTTATTTTGTTCCATTTATCTATTTGCCTGTCTTCACACCATTATCACAGTGCCTTAATTACTATGGCTTACATCAAGAATCAATAATAATTCTTAACCTTGTTCATCTTCATGGATATCTTGGCTATTTTGAGCCCTTTAAATTTCTAGGTATATTTTAAAATTAATTCATCAATTTCCACAAATTATCTACTGGAAATTTGATTGGGACCGCATCATATTTATAAGCAAATTGGAGAGAAAGGACATATTGACTATATTGATTCTTCCAATATAGTGTATCCCACCATTTATTTCTGTTTTTATATTTCTCTTAAAAACATTTTATGGCATTCTACATGGAGGTCTTTAGATTTATTTTTGTTGTTTTTGCTACTATTATTAGTATTATTTAAATTTTATTTTCTATAAATATATGTAGATAAATTGATTTTTGTTGACCTTGTATCTAGAAATCTTGTTACACTCATTTATTATTATAATAATTTGCAGATTCTTTTGGATTTTCTACATGTATAAAAATCTGCAAATAGTTTTTGATGTTTGTGCTTTTATTTCTTATTCTTCCTGTTGCACTAGAAACTCCAGTACAGTTTGGGGAACAGAAGAGGTGATGGAGACTCCTTCTCATTCCTATTTTCAGAGAGAAAGACTTTATTTAATATGTCACGATTTGATAAGATTTTTCTATAGTTTCTTTTTGTAGCTACTCTTTATAATAAAGAAATGTTCCCTATTTTTTGCTTTTGCTACAGATTTAAATCATAAGTGATGTTGAATTTTATCAAATGCTTTTTCTGAAGCTATTTATGATCATATATTTTGTTTATTATTCTCTTAATGTGGTGAATTATATTGTCTGGTTTTGAAATATAGAATCAAACTTGCATGGCTGAAATAAACCCAATTTGGTCAAGGTGTATTATTCTTTTAATATATTGCTTAATTTGATTTGCTAAAATTTTGTGCAGGATTTTTCCATTTGTGTTCATAAGCAAAATTAGTCTATACATTTTCTTTCTTGAAATGCCTTCCTCATGTTTACAGCCATAACACTCTGAACATGCCCAATCTTGTCTGAAATGCCTTTCTCAGGTTTTAGTATCAAGATTATGCTGACCAGTCTGGAGTTGTTCCGTCTTTTATCATTTTCTGGAAAAGTTTCTATAAATTGGCATTATATATTCACTAATAAATTTAGTATTAATATTTGTTTGAATTCACTGATAATGATACTTAGTCCTAGAGATTTCCTCGTGGTAAGATTTTAAATGATGGATTCAATTTCTTTAATAGTAATAGGGTTATTCAGAGTTTTGTTTTGTTTTGTTTTGTTTTGTTTTACATCCATTTTGATAAACTGTATTTGTCTAAACATTTGTCAGTTTAATCTAAATTTTCAAATATATTGACAAAGTTGTTCATGATAATCTTTTATCTTTTAAAATTCTGCATGATCTGTAGTAATTTTTGCTTTTTTATTCTGTTTTTTTTCTGTGATCTGCTTCACCAGATGTTTATCAATTTTTATTAATCTTTGCAAAAAATGAACTTTGCCTTGTTGATCTCTCTGGTATATTTTTCTTTTTCATTTATATTATTTATTATTTCCTTCCATATACTTATTTTTTTCAGCTTCAATTTTTTTAATTAATAGGTTAGATTTATACATTACTGAGATAAATGATTAACATAGACCTTTTCATATCTGTTTTTTCATTATTAATCAGACTTGTTAAAAAATGAAAACTTCATTTAACACTCACATATCCATATACATTCAGATGTGGTATTTCACACAAAGAATATGTTAAGGATAACTAACTTGCTTATGTGAAGACAAAATATTGAATTACCAAATATTTCCAACTTTGCCTAACTGCTTACATTTTTAAAAAATACAGAATATTTTAAAAATTATTTTCAAGCTATTTTCTTAGAATAGTGTTAGGTTCACTGCAAATTTGAAGGAAAAGTAGAGAGATTTCTTATATACCCCCTGCTCTCACAACTGTGTAGCCTCCCCCATTAGCAGCATCCCCCACCAGAGTGGTACAGTTGTTACTACTGATGAACCTACATTGACACATCATTGTCACCCAAAGTCCTGAGTTTACATTACAGTTCACTCTTGGTCCCTCTACTTTTTAAATCTTTATTTGCTGTTCTTCCTTAAATTCTTGAGGAGTTAAATTAGATCATCAATGTTCAGAATTTTTATAGTGAATGGCAGATGAGGCAACTAAGTTTCACATGCTTATTTCCCAAATGTAGAATTCAGGTGGGTGGTATTATTAGAGGCAAAAAAAAAAAAAAACTCCTGAAATGGGGACATATTAGAAATATTTTATGTAATATTTTTGTATGATGTTAATTCTAATCTAAATTAGTCAAGCCTAAATAATATTTCTATACTATTATGTGCATTTAAGACCATAAATTCCCTTCTAAGCAGGCATTAACCAAATCTTACAAGTTTTAGATATGTAAAATATCTTCTAATTTCCACTGTAATTTTATCTTTTGTTCATGGGTTATTTAGAAGTATATTTTAAATTTTCCAAACATACATCCATTTTGTAGTTATGTTTTTGTTATAGATTTCGAGGTCAATTACACTGTGTACAGAGACTATACAATATGTGGATTTAATCTCTGAAATTTATTGAACCTTTTATTAGGCCTAACATATGTTGGTTTTTATAAATGTTCCATATGCACTTGAAATATATTTGTGTTCTTGCAGTTGGGTACGATGTTCCATACATCTATTAAACATGTTTAAATTTCCTATATCTTTATGGAATTTTTGTCTACTTATTGTATTAGTTACTGAGAGAGGTATGTTAAGAATCATCCACTATGATTTTGAATTTATATATTTAGTCTAACAATTCTAATAATTTTGTCTTATATATTTTGAAGCTACGTTAGTTATATAGTACTGATATAACAATACCAGCTTTCTCTAGGTTAGTATTGGCATAGTACATATTTTTATATCTTTTTACTTTCAATCTTTTGTACCCATAGGGTTTAGGCATTACTCTGTCTTAAGTTGCCCCTTCGAAGAGAATGAATCTTTATTCCTTTGGCTGCCCCTAAGTTTTTCTCTTTGGTTTCCAGCTTTATTGTAATGTGCATAGATATGGTTTCCTTTGTTTTTATTTTGATAAATACAAATGATGCTTTTGTAAAACAAGTCTTAATGCCTTCTACTCATTTTGGTAAATTCTCAGATGTTATGTGTTCAAATATTGCTCCTCTCTCTTTTCCTGTGGCACTACAATTAACATTATATGTTTTACTTTTTCACTCATGTTCTAGTTGATTAATACATACCTGGAAATTCTGCTTCTTAACTTTTTAATATAAAGAAATAATGAGATATGCACACAAAAGATTTATGTTTAAAGATTTCCAATAATATGGTTTTAATAAATTACAGTATATCTGTACAGCAGATTGTTTGCAGCCATAAATTATGATGTAGAATATTTAATAATATAGAAACATGATATATTAAAGGGGAAATAGATTATAAAATATGATCCCAATTTTTTAAAAAATGCATAGAAAAAGACAAAAAGTATATCAAAATATAAAGTTATTATCTCTGGATGATAAGATTTTGACTAATTTTTAGAGGTTTCTTGTTTATTTTTTGCTTCTCTGTATGATGTAATTTTCTCAGTGATAAAATGTATTATAAAGGGAACAAAAATTATTTTTAAAAGTCTGATTAAATTACTAAAACTCCACTTTATCAGGCATATATCTATTTTGTAAAGGAATATATACTTATTCTAGACTTTATAATGCTTGGCTTAGAAGTAGATGTAGCCAGTGGAATCAGGCATAATTTTATAAACACAAATAAAGATAAGACAAAATTTTAGGTCTTCAGCAATATCAAATGTAATTATTCATGTTACAAAGGGACTCTTCACAAAAGTTTCTTCACAATGTTTCTTCAACGTGAGTATAAATAGCCTGCATTACAGTAATCAAAGATGCCCACTAAAATATTTTTTCAGAAGTCTGAAGGCAGTTGCTACTACCAGTACCATAGGTAAAATTGCAAAGAACTATAATTTTGTTATCATTTCTCTATTGCTTCTTATTTTTTCTTCCCACAGACCCTCTTATATTTTTCAGATATCTTTTCTTAGCCTCTTCCACATAATTTCTTAGTACTCAGTCTTATGTTACTTTCTAAGTATCTGAATCTCTTTTTCTATTTCTTACTTCCCCCACAAATCAAAATTTCATTTCATGTTGTAATTTTTCTCAGGAAAGCATTAAAACACTAAAGCCAATCATATTATCTTATTAAGTATTTCTCTGTAAGGTATAAAGGACTGATTATTTGGTTTTCTAGAATAACGCTACTGCTATGATATCTAATAATTTACTACTAGTAGTATTACCTCTACCAACTGTTGTTTTGGGGAAAAAATAATGGGTTGTAAGCCAAGAGCTTAATGGCTTATAGATTTCTACTTGGTCAGAATGCTTAGCAATTTCTGATTTAAAAATAGTGAGGAACAGTATGGCAGAATCCTTAAGAACTTGAACTGTAGAGCATTTCCTGAGTTCAAAGTCCAGCCTTCCTAATGTGACCTTGAAAAGTATTATCTATGCTCTTTTACTGCTTGTAACTTTTGAAAGATAGAACCATATAAGGTAGGCTTACCTTTGATATAATTCTCCTGTGATTTATATTTTTAGATTACATGTGAAAATGAAGTTATACAAACACAAGTCCATGCTGATAGTCGATCTAATGATGTCACTTCAGTACCTACTCACTGTAAAGAAGGCCCAGTGCATAAAAGTGCACAAATTTCTCTGAAAAGGCCCCCTCACTGTAGTGTGGGTATGTTTTGACTCGTCAATGAATTGATCAATTGAACTGATCTTTGTGTATGAAAGATATATGAAAAGCTAAGTCTAATTCATAGGTAATTGTATTTTTTCTCTTTCAGGTATTCAGGCCAAAGTGAAAGTGTTTGGGAAACGGCTGTGTAATGCAGCTACTCAGACTGATGAATTATGGTCTAGAACTTCTTCTGTTTTTGACATTTGCTCCAGTGACTCAGAAACAGATTCAGACTGGGATATCAAGAGTGAACAGAGTGAATTGTCTTATGTAGCTGTGCAAGTGAAAGAAGAGACCTATTAAAAGCACACCAAACGATTTGATGTGCTATAGGTTTTCAAATCTTGGCTCACATAATTATCTCTTTGCTCTTGCAAATCTTTCACTTTAAGATAATTTGACAGTTGAGTATCAACAAAATTTGTTTAGCTCTAAGGCAAAATTTTACCTGACTGCCAAGATAATGAAAATAATCCTGCCTACAACTCTCGCCCCTTCCTTTCACCTTTTTTTTTTTTTTGGTGGAAATCAGGCTATAAAATAAAATCGCAATAGCAACATTCCCAGAAGAAGATTAAGCTTTGAATATTTAAGCTTAGTTCAGAAGCAACATTCAAATGGGTCTTATTTGACATTCATGAGTTAGAATGTCATTCTTCTAAATAATTTGAAGATAAAGAGCAATAATAGTGAGCACAACTAAGTCTGATACTATTAAATGATTTGGGTAAAGCCAGGACATTTACCCTTGATTATTGTCTATTTTATTTATTTATTAGTTTGTCCATTTATAATACTATTAGATCTATGGATCATCCCTATGAGCATTTCTAGTGAAGTAATGGCTTTTATAGAAAATGTTCGAGGGGAATCAATTTAAATATAGTTTCATATACTTAGATTACCTTGTTAATGAAATCTATTTGCATCAGTTCCTATTACAACAAATTAGCTTGATTAATTTAGATTGAAATTGTTAACATGCAAAAAAAGTATTATATTTCTAATATTTTTATATCCCCATTTTAAGAATTAGGTTTTCCTCTATCAGTACCACTCTACTGAATTCTACATTTGGGAAATAAGCATGTGAAACTCAGTTGACCCATCTGCTCTTCACCAGGAAACTTTCTATGGCAATTTTTACCATGAAGTAATTTGTAAAAATGGTTTCTGAGAAACTTATAATTATAACTCTGGTCTTCTATGGAAAATAATAAAAATAAATGTCCATTTTACACCTCACATGTCTTGTTAGTTCTGCATGGTTGGAAGAACCTGCATGCATTTTATCCTCAAAGGTTTAAATAATACACCAAAGTGATTTCCTTCCAAAGCTAATTTCATGTCTGACTTCATTTTAATACAAATAATAATAAAATAAACAAAATATTAATAGAAGTTGTGAGCCTGGACAATGATTGTGTAAACACATAGCATTATTATTAATGCTGCTTTGGCTTGAATTTAAGTTGACTGTTTAATGTTTTAAGAGAGCATCATGTTTTAAAATTAAGATGTAAATCTTCTGAAGCTAAATATTATCAGTAACTACTTGTTCCTTGAGATTTGAAGCAGCCTATCTCCTTAATGCAAACCATAATGAATGTTACATGCCCCCTCATCCCCAAATTTTACTGCCATGAGTTTACTTCATTTCTACATGTTATACACTTTAACAGCCCTAACAGCACTTTATTGATTGATTGATTGATTAATTTTTTTACTATTCAGTTAGGTTTTTTCCCCTCTTACCAATTGAGAATACATAGTTTGTTGATTCATATGATTTTATAATGTATTGTGTAATATTTCACTGTTGTAAAGTAAAACAAAACACTGGCTTTATTTTAAATATAGGATACTTATAGTTTGTATAGTACTGTTTATGCATAATATATTGTTATCTTAATTTATTTTACCACCAGACGAGTTTAATGGGGAAAAAGTTAGATTTACCTCAATACCTCTTATATCATTCTTCATTTGTTTATTCAACAAAAACTTATTAAACATAGTTTGTGCCAGGCAAACTATTCTAGACACTAAGGATACATTGGCAAACAAGGTATACAAAGATCCTGCCCTCTTGGCTCTTATCTTTTAGTGGGGAGCCAGACAATGAGCTCAAGGAAATGAATGAATAATTTCAGAGAGTGACTAGTACTAGTACTAGAAGAAAGTAAAGCAGAATAAGATGTTAGAACATAATTGAGGTGGGAGAGAGGGTTTGCTCTTTAAGGTTAATCAGAAAAGGCCTCTCGGAGGAGACAATATATGATGAGAGAACTGAATGATCAGAAGGAGCAACCATGTAACTATCTGAGGGAAGGGCATTCCAAATAACAGGAACAGCAAGTGCTCTGGTATTTAAGGAAGGGTAAGAAGCTAGGATATCTGAAGATAATGAACTAGGAAGAGAATGATAAGAGATGAGATTGGAGCCGTGTACAGGACCAGACCGTGTAAAGCAGCGGTCCCCAACCTTTCTGACACCAGGGACTGTTGCTCTTAGGAGAATCTAATGCCTGTTGATCTGAGGTGTAGCTGAGGCAGTGTTGCTAGCACTGGAGAGTGGCTGCAAATACAGACGAAGCCTCTCTCACTCACCCACCACTCACCTCCTGCTGTGGGGCTCTGTTCCTAATGGGCCACGGACCAGTACCAGTCTGAGGCCTGGGGGTTGGAGACCCCTGGTGTAAGGCATTTGAGGTCACAATCAAGAATTTTAGTTTATTCTATGTTTAAATTCTATTTTAAATATTCTATGGATGGTTTATCTAGCAGTATTTATTTTTTATACTTAAACTTAATTTTAAACTTAATTGGATACACAAGTAAAAACCATTGGGCTTTAGGTGAGAGAAGAGAGACATGTCAAGAGTGTGTGAATGTAAAGTTTGTTCCATTAAAAATATTCTTCTATGGGAATTCTGGAGAGCTGATGGTGGTGAGGGCGTCATTTTTTTTTTTTTTTTTTTAATTTCCTAAATTTCCCCAAGAAAACAGAACAGTTCCTATTCTTTTAGTGATGAGGAAGCTTGTGTCAAATTAACCCTCCCATGGTTAACATGTATAAATTTTGGGAAAAATATACGAAACAACTTTGAGAGATCTTGGGGCATCAAAAGCAGGTAGAAATAGAGAATCAACCTTGAGAGAGGTGAACTGCAGTGGACGAGATATACTTTATGCATTTTTCTACCTGAGTGTACTCTCCATTCCATGCTGTGAAGGGCAGCAGAAAGCTGTAGTTTTACTGGCCCGAGGAGTCAGAGGTGAAAAATTAAGGGCTATTAGAGTGAAAAATGATGGGGCAAATCATGGAAAAGTGGAAACCACTCGGGAGAGAGACCAAAAGCTGCTTATGAATTCTACCTAAATTTTTGACTAATCACTGAACTACACATGTATTGCGTGGAGAGACCTAAAGGGGCCCAGTAGAAAGCAGCAGTTGGAAGCTTTAGTTTAGCTGCTACCCATCTTAGTAGAAACCAGATTTGGAGTTTGAGTCCATCCAAATTAACTGGCTGTTAGAACAAAATCTATCATGCTTTGGAAGAAGGTAGCAGAATTCATCTTCCAAAATGTCCAGTATAAAATTAAAAAATATTAGTCATGTGGAGAAATTAGAAAGTGTGATCCATAATCAAGACAAAAAGGAATCAGTAAAAACCAACCCCAAGATGACCAGAAGCTGGAATTAGCAGGCAAGAACTTTAAAGGAGCTATTATAAATATGTTCAAAGAGGAAAATATAGCAATAATGAATAAAGAGGTAGGGAATCAGCATAGAAGAGGAAACTAAAAAAAGAAGCAAAATGGAAATTCTAGAGCTGAAAAGAGACAGGCTATCAAAACTAATACAAGAAGAAACAGAAAATCTGAATAGCTCTGTATCTATTAAAGAAATTGAATTTGTAATTATCCTTTCACAAAGAAAATTCTAGGCCTGGATGACTTCACTTAAAAATTCTATCAAACACTCAAGAAAAAAAATGCATGTTACACAGCTCTTTCAAGAGAAAAGGACTAGGGAACACTTTCCATTTCATGTTATGTGTTAAGCATTACCTTATTACCAAAACTAGCCAAAGACTGAAGAAGAGAAATTACAAACCAATATCCTTTGTGAACATAGATGCAAATATCCTTAACAAACTATTAGCAAACATATCCTGCAATATATTAGAAGAACAATACATCATGTCCAAATATAGTTTAGCTTAGTAATGCAAGGTTGGCTTCAAATTAAAAAATCAGTCAATGCAATTCGCATCAAAAGAATAGGGGAGACAACTCCTATGATCATCTTATTAGATTTAAAACAGTTGACAAAAATCAACATCTATTTATGACAAAAATTTTCAGCAAAGTAGGAATAGAAGGAACTTACTTTCTCAACCTAATAAATTGCAGCCATGAATAAATTGCCAATTATAGAATAGCTGATGTTCAAGGGCTGAAAGCTTTACACCCAAGATAGGAGCAAGAAAAGGACTCCATTCTTCAACACTTCTATTCAACATTGTACTGGAGATCCTAATTAATGCAATAAAGACCATAATTCATAAAAGTTTAAAAGAAAGATAAACTCATTTTTTTATAGACGACATGATTGTGTACACAGAAATGCCTATAGATTCTACAGAAAAACTACTAGAACCAATAAGGGAATATAGTAAAGTCAATATACAAAAATCAACTGCATTTTTATATATTAGCAGTGAACCATTGGAAAGTAAAATAAAAATTCAATACCATTTTCGATACAAAAATGCAAAAGATTTAGAATAACCTAGTGTTGGAGAGAGAGAGAGCAATTAGAACTCATACATGGCTGACAGGAATGTATATATGTTATAATGTATATATGTATATATGTTATAAATGTTATAACCACTTTGGAAAACAGTTTGGCAAACTTTCACAAAGGTAAGATACCTATATCGTTCAACCAAGCAATTCCCCTCCAAGAGAAATTAAAATATATGTCCACACAAAGACTTTTGCACAAATGTTCATAAGAACCAAAACCTGAAAACAACCCATATGTTCATCGACACACGAATGAATGTGCAAATAAATTGTATATCCAAAAAAAAGTGTATTCAAACAATGCAATTCTCTTAGCAATAAAATAGAACAAATTTATACAGAACATGGATGAATTTTGAAAACGTGTCGAGTGAAAAAATCCTGACTCAAATACGAGTACATACTCCATATTTCTATTTATATGAAATTCTAGAAAAGAGAAAAGAGAAAATTTATCTATAGTGACAGAAAGAAAATCAGTGGTTGCCCAGGACTAGGTCAGGGAAACGCTACAGACAAAGGGGCAGAAGGAAATGTTTGCGGTTGACAGGAATGTTTTACATCCGAAGTGATGATGGTTACATTGGTGCATACAGTTGTAGTTGTATGTAAATTATATGTTTATACAATTGACTAAAGAAAGGGGCAATATATGCTAATTGCTGAATGACTAGTACAAGCGATAAATCCTGTAGTTTTTTAAAGGTAGGCTTCACTGCAGAGGCAAAATTGTAATGACTCTTTAATGAGAGATAGGATATAGATATGCTATGCTAAAAAAAAGGGAGCTGAAGGCAAAGAAAAAGCCAACACAGTCATGAATGCAGAAAGAGTAGAGAGTGAGAGGGCTAGAGGGATAGTGGTATCACTGGATTAAAGGCAGAGCTCTAAAACAAGAGTTGTGGGAGATTCAGATGGAGAGGGAAGAAAAAGCTAGAGGCAGAATGTTGTCAGAACAGTCTTTATTCTTTGGACACTAATGACCTTTTGAGATTTTTGAGCAGGAAAGCATGTTAGGCAAATGAATCTGGAGTAACGTGCAGGGAGAATTGGAAAGGAGAGAATTATTAGGTTTAAGATGGCAGACTCTTGCTTGACAAGAGTCCTGGCTTGACAAGATAGAAGATTGAGCTTGAGTGCGGAAAGGTAAACAATGAAGGAGATATTGAGGAGGAAGAATTGACTGGACACAATTAATTTCGAAAATAGATTTGCGAACAAGGAAAAAGTACATGGTGATTGAGTTTTCAAGCCTGGGTAACTAAAAATGACAGTACAGTAGAAATAAGAAGGAGCCAATTTGGAGAGAAAGATACTGATTTCATTTTTAGGAGTCAGTTGTCTGAGGAACTTACTCTGACCCTACCCTTGCCTCTCTCTCAAGACTGGATGAAATGTCACTGCGTATAACAAAGCATGTCACTCTTAGCCCATCATAGCATTTATCATCTTGCGTTATAAGTGACTGTTTACCAATCTACTCTACTAGCCTCTGTGAAACTTGAAAGTGAGGACTGTCTTTCACTAGTATTCCCATGTGCCATGCACAGTTCTAAGGGTCTCCGGGTTTTGCATATGTGTTTGGCACATAGTAAGTGCTTGTAAGTATTTGCTAAATACATACTAAATTTTGAGTTTGAGAAGACAATGCAACAGGAAAGCAGATGAATTTCTCGGGCAATTAGAGTGGTGAGGCATGGAGATGTAGTTGGGAAGTGTTTACGTAAAAGTGGCAGATGAAACCATGATGATACGGAATCCCTAAAGGAGTGCTCATAAATATCTGGTGACATGTTAGGTCTACATTACTTACCTGGCAACATTGCTACAAAATGAGAAGCAAGAGAGACCAAGAAAAGGAGTACAAGCATGTATATCCATTAATCAAATTAGCAAATTCTGAAATTCAGGAATTGGCTCTTCAGATAATTGGCAAAAACAAAACAAAACAAACAAACAAAAAAACTGTCTGGCATTCAACGCTTGCATCATCTCTTTCTGTACCAAGAATAATGAAGCAACGACATTTGGAAAAATGGGAGAAAAAATTCTAGAAAGATGGCAGCAGCCTTGATGCATGTTTTTGGTTTGTTCCCTTCACCATGGCTAAATCCAGTTCCCACCACTTATTAGCTACATGAGCTTAGGCAAGTTACTTCATCTCTCTGGGCCTAAGTCTTCTCATCCGAAAAAGTGGTATTTTAGTGCCTACATCATACTCTTGTTGAGAGGATCAAGTGAGGTACCATGTGCAGAACTCTCAGAACAGTGCCTGGCACATGATAAATATTCTATAATCTTAGCTAGAGTCAGGAAAGTGTGGTGGTTAAGAAGATGGATTTTGTAGGCCAGTATCTGGGCTTGAATTCTGTCTCTGCTACTTATTAGGCAAGTTACTGTCTCTTTACATGCCCTGTTTCCTCATCTGCAAAGTAAGGCTGTTATTAGTACCATTATCATAGATTTGTTGTGAAAATAAATGAATGAGCCACACAGATCAGTGTCTGACACATAGTAAACATTATGTCAGTGTGAGTTGTAATCACCCTCAGCCCCTTACTCTGATATCTTGATTCTCAAGCCTGTCTTCAGTTATGTCCAGTCTCTTTAGTGGCTCTCATCGGTCAGTAGCAAGACAATTGGTGGTGGTTTTCTAAGTGACACTAGATGGAGTTGCTGAGCTAAAGCACTAAGAACTGCTAGGCAGCCAAATCAGAATTTTGGAGCTGAATGAGACTTTAGGGATCCTCTAGTCTGCCCTTTTATTTTGCAAATGAAGAAACTGAAGATTAGTGAAGTCAGTTGACATAATCCTTGCCTGCAATTGTTTCAGTCTCCCCATTTCTGGCAAATTCAATCTCTCTCTTCAGAAGTGACTAAAAAATAAAGCCACGTGTGCTTACAAATCCTATTTGTTCCTCTAAAATTATTTGATCAGACCCAAATGATTCTGTATGCGCCATAAGAGCAGGAGTAAGCTGCTGTCGTCCTCCGACTTCTCTGTCTGACATATATAGCAGACCCTTAATTAATATTTGTTGAATGAGTGATAGGGATCCATTGTGTCTTTAAAGCTCTGGAGATTTCAAATCTTCTACAAAGCCTGTTGCAATGCTCTCTAAGGGGGATTACTCCTAAACTAACATAGCCTCATTCCCTTCACGAAGATTTCACGAAGATGTTTTTTCTAGCTTCCTTGAAGATGTTAGAGCTGAAAAGAACTTTAGAAAAATCGTCCGGTCAAAATTCCTCATTTTGTCAATGAGAAAACTAAAAGAGGTAATTTGTTGAGTCACATAACTAACCCATTAGTGGCAGAGCTGAGATTAGAATCTTCGCTGGCTTGTCATCAAAAAAAAAAAAATTAAAACTGCTTTGAGAGACTATCAAATTTCTTCCACTTGTTCTCTAAATGTTCCCTAACCTTTTCTCCAGGTCATATGCTCCAGCTTATTATTAATTTTGATCACTTACCTCTGGGAACAGGCTTACCATTCATATCCTTTCTTTTCCTGATTCCAGCTCAAACAAACTAACCTACCCTATCATTGCTACTCACCCATCTACTCTTTGCATCTCTTGGCTCTTAATCATTGCCCTTAAAAAGAAGAAGTAGGTTCTCTTTCCTACTTGAACCAGTAGGGATAGGTTTTCAGGAATTCCAAAGTAATTGCCCCTTCCTGGTTAGTTTCAGAACTAATGGATCCCAGACATCTAAGACACTTCCAGGATTGTTCCAAGGTGGTATTTGCAGTTCTACTCAGATCCTCAAAAAAGGCTCTGAGATAACATAACCCAGGGCTATCCCTAAACAGAGCATTCCGCAGCTGGACTAAATGACATTGAGACACTGTTTTGCTAACAGCACCTAGGGAATGAATAATTTCTGTAGCCAAGGACTGTTTCTTTGATATTCCAACCCTTTCCCTATAGTTCTAAGGATTTATTGGTTTATTTCTTTACCAACTCTACTATCTATTTGCGGTAGTTTTTTTTTTTTTTTAATGGCCATAAATTCTTCCACTCTCATCAAGAAGTGATATTTATTTGTCCACTCCTTGAATCTGGCTTGGCCATATATCCCACGTTGGCCAATGGGACATTACTAAAGGTGATGTAAGCTGAGACTTTGAAAATGCTTGAGCACTGGGCTCAGCCTCATGCTATGCTTGGGACCCTGGAACTACCATGCGAATGACCCCAAGTTAGCTTGCTAGCAGATAGGAGGCCATATGGAGATGTGGCCAGACCCTTGCAAAGAACCTTCTAGATGCCAAACATGAGTGAGGCCATCCTATATCATCCAGCCACCACTGACATGCCAGCTGGCTGGAGAAGCATGACTAAACCCAGAGCATCAGCCAAGCTTGTCCTGACAGAGAGACTTCTCAATCAATCTACAGAATTATAAGATAAATTAATGGTTGTCTTTTAAGTCATTACACTGTGGGGTAGTGTGTTATACAGTAAACATTATCTGATGCATATGTAGTGGTAAAGATTCCTTCAGGAAAGGGCAATCAGTATTCTCCTATTCCCTCCTCATCTTAACCCTCATGTTCCTATTCTTCTATCATAATAGTTATCCAATTTACTCTATGTGATATTTTACCTCAGCGAAGGGATAGCAGAGCATAATTGTTATTAAAATTGGGTCTACTGCAGGTTTAGACTTAGGTTACCTCTGCTGGACAATCCATCATTAAGAGTCATTTCTCTCGCAGGTCTTAGATAAGGTCCTCTTTCTCTCTAGGCACAAATCCACTCTATGGTTTCAGATCCGAATTGCTCTCCTCACAGACATGACAGCTTTCTAAGATTCTGCTTATGGAACCTCTCTGGTCTAAATATCCTCTTTTATTAAAGTGCTTTCTTAGATTCTGCTTATGGAACCTCTCTGGTCTAAATTTCCTCTTTTATTAGTTTCCTCCTCCTTAACAATTCTCTTATCTTTTTAGAACACGCACACTTTTGGAGACCTTAAATTGTATCACAACTTTATCTCCATCATCATCCCAGACCTCTAAACCACAATTCTGGGTCCCCAAGCTGAACCACTCAGGAAGTTACTTCCAAATACTCAACCCCTAGGTTCAGCTCTTAACATAACATGAATGTTTTTCACTCACTCAACAAACTGAGGGTAAAATAAAACATGACAAAATCAGCCCTTCCCGTAGAGATTTTACAGCATATCTAAAAATTCTTAAGATCAATTCCAATGATACTTTAGTTAGAATGTAATTCCTAAAAAGAGGATGAGATGATGACCTTGAGAGGAATAAGAATTGCCCAATGGGCTTATTCCAAATAGCCCTCTCCTGAATTGTATTAAAGCAATTTGGGGTTGAAGCAATTTCATATAAATCTGACATGTCACAAAAAAGTGCTAACCAACTATATGGCATTCGCTCACATTTCTAAAATTGAAAAGCCACAGTTGAGCCACTATGATATTGCAGCAGAATTTTTATGATAGTGTGGGCTGCTCTGCGGCAATCTTCTCAATTCACATTGCTGATGACTCACCTATTCCAATTTCCAAGTCTGTAAATCAGTGGTGAAACCATGCTCTGTGTCTTTTATTCACCATCAGTCTTCGCTGTTGGGGTCCTCAAAGAGCCTCTGGGGGAAATGACAGGGCTAAGCTCAGTACAGGACAAGACTTTTGCACAGACACTTTCTAAACTTAAACTGTATCCTGGATTTTGTACCAAACTGCTTCAATTTCTGAATCTCAAAGTGTCAAAAATAGGAAAGTGTGGGGGGTGAGAGGCCGTAATCAACCAGGAAACTTTGCAGTGAATAACTATTTTTTTCAGCTGCAGCACAATGCTTTAATTTTAGTATTATTTTCCTATTAATAAAAGCAACAATCATTTAGTATTAGAGATTAAGAAAAAACAAACATGTATTAATAAACAAATAAAAGTCACCTGTTAATTTTAGACAGAATTATAAAAGAAGAGAAACTTTCTAATCAGCTCAAGGCAAAAAAGAAAAATTGCTGGAAAAAGGACAAAAGGATTACAGTTTGATATTCACAACCTATCCTCGCCCATGCTTTCTAAGGAGGGTTTTTGTGTGTGCGTGTACACCTGCACGTGCTGCTTACCTCCTGAAGCTGTAATAACTAATAGAGCCATAGATTCACACTAGCCTCTTCAACATGTATACAACCTACAATGGCCACCAGCCCTAGGTCTACACATATCTCACAGCTGACTAACCAGTTTTGGGGTTTAGTAGTCCAATTTTGTATTGCAGTCTCTAATAGGTTCACTTTGGGTCAGGTGTCTCAATCACTGATCACTGGGAGGGTGGGATCATTTGGTATAAATATGGCAGCCTAACAGTCTTCTTTGAATTTGGGTGGGGCTATGTGTGTGGGATGTTATTTTAGAAGATTAAGTATGGAGGAAATGACTCACACCTATAGTATAAATATAATACCATCCAGAATTCATGACTGTTAACATTTCAGTGTTTCCTTAGGTGATATACTCTTTATAGCAGTATATACATATAATGTGTTTTGATATATGACATATATAACTCTGTGCTGTGGGATTTTCATTTAGTAGTATATCACGATCATTTCCTCCAATCATTAAAATTTTTTCCTAAGTACTTTGATGGTGGCATAATATGCCATTGTATGAATATTATTATAATTTATGAACTAGTGGATGTATTTGTGATTCTCAAGTGTCTACCATTTCATATAAATCTGCAGTAAATATCCTGGTACCTTATTTTTGTGTATATTTCTGATTATTTCCCTGGAAATATCTAGAAGTAGGGTTACTAGATCAATGTCTATAAATATTTATTTTCTACCAATTAGTTTCTAGAAAGTTTGTACCAAAGTGTCCTCCTGTCAGCAAGATTAAATGTGGTCATCTCGTTTTAGCACCAATTCTTACCCATTTAGAAAAGAAACACAAAGCATAAAACTTAACATTGCTGCTGTATACAGTTTTTGCTAATCCCATGTAGTATTGTGTTCAATTTGTCGCTTAGGTTGACCACAGTTTAAAACTGAGATTCTCAAAATGTGCCCCCCAGCCCTCCACCCTCAACCAGTACCATCAGCATCGCCGGGGAACTTAGTGGAAATGCAAATTCTTGGACTTTACCCTAGACCTACTAGATCAGAAACTCTGAGGATAGGAGCCAATCTGAGTTTTATCAAGTCTTCCAGGTGCTTCTTATGACTGTTCAAGTTTGAAAACCACCAGATGAAAGTATTGAAAAGTTCTTTCGCAGCCCTCCCAAGTGTTTCCCTATTTTGAGTGCCCAAATGCCATTTTCTGGGCCCTGACCATTTACAAGGGACAATGTGATACAGGATAAAGGCAGTGGGGTTTTAGTATAAAGGGCTCCAGTTGTTTCTCCAGGATGACTCCCTGTGGGGTATGCACCCAAACGCATGTGACACAGTCAAGGTGAATATTTTTCTATGTCACTTAGCCCAAATGTGACACTGGAGGGAAGTTTTAAGCTAAATTACCCCAGATGTTTCATGGTTACACAAGAGTGCAAAACAAAACATGTTTTCCCCACTGAATAAAACACAATATAAGTTTTCTTTAGCAGCTGTGGCTGGAGATTGCAAAATGGAAAATCTGGCTATCCTCCAGGCTATCTGCACCCCTCCCCCTCCCCAAAGGGCGAAGGACAATAAAGCCAAAGAGAAGGAAAAACACAATGCTCTCAAGTTCACAACTAATACTGAGAACTGGAGCTGTTAGAGCATCTGGAATGCATCAGAATGGAGGTGACAGAGAGGCAAGTACAGAGGACCTCGCCCCATCACCTCTGGATTAGACTGGTTCATTTAGAATGGCTCTGAGAGGCATGACCCCAATAGTCCTCTCAAAACAATGCATTTCGGGGAGCGTGGTGGATGTGGAAGAGAAAATTGGGGAGCAATAATGCCTTTCCAATTATCTTCAAATAGCATGGCAGCAATGACTATGTTCTTCACCTGGATTTAATAATGTTCCCACTTTTGAGGCTCTTAGGCCTCAGTCCCATTGCATCTCCAGAAGAACGCAGTGTGTTATAGTGAGAAAGGGGTAGATTTGGAGTCAGACAGCACAGGTATCAATTCATACTCTGCCACATCCCAGTCATTTAACCTTTAGCAAGTCATTTGATTTTGTTAAACCTGTTTCCTTAAACAATACCTCATTGGGACTGCTGCAAAGATGAAATGAGGTCATGTACATGGCACACAGTAATTGTTTCATGAATGGTCATTCCCTTTATCTCCTTTACAATACTTTGGTGTCTTCTCAATATCTCGGTACCCCCGCTAGTGCGAAGGACACAAAAAGTATTCTGTTGATGCTTAGGATAAAAGACAATATTTCATCATGTATTTTAAAATTTCTTCACAGTTAGGAAGTTCTTTTCTAAATGTTCTTGTCTATCAAGTCTTTCTTTGCTACTTCATAGTGACTGTGAAACCATTTTCTCTGAGCATCTGAAGTAAATATTTCTGCCCTTTATGAATTAGCCCAGGATGGAGAAAGGAATAAAAGAGCATACATTGAGATGTGGTGTCTTCCTCTTGGACCCTTGCCAGTCCTAAGTACTGGGTCCTTCAAGACCCAGCCTACATCGGCCTCCAACTGAATCCTCTACAATCAGGTACCCAATGCTACTTCAAGGCTGTTACCAAATCCCCAGTTCAGAAGACTTCCCAAAGGCCAGACTTGACGTTGAGCCAACGTGAAGTTCAAGCCAGGTCTGGAATTACAGCATATTTCAGTTACCTCCCAATCCCAGCCCCTCCTTCCTGGCCTCTTAAATACAAATCATTTAATGGCTCTGAGTGGTTCAAATCTGGAGAATGGAACAAGGACTGCGTAGCCAATGGGTTAAGTGTCTCCAGATTCTCAGATACACTCTACCCTTATCTATCCCCTCTGTGAACTAAGCCTCTGAGGACTTAGAAGCTAAGGTCTGAATTTGATCTTGAAGATTACTTAACCTTCCAGAACCTTGCTGGATGGCCAAGAAAATTGCACTAGATGCTCATTAAGCTTTCCATGTGGCAACATAATCTATTAATATCCAGTGATTAGAAGTATCGAGATTACCAACCAGGCCTGTAGTCTTACTGTTTAAAGATTTCTTATCTAGGCATTCAGAAAATAGATGTCAGGTTTTACTTTATACATTCAATTCTGAAATACCTGACGTCATTAAATTATTTCTTTGTTCAATAAATATTTAATAAATATTCGATATGTATGAGGACTATGAGGATTAGAGTAATGAGAAAACGTACATATCCCTGCCTTCATGGAGTTTACTGATTATTGGGAAATTTAGACACTAAATGGAGTCAAAAATATGATGAGTGTTGCAAAAAGTAATCACAGGATGCTATGGAAGCATTTATCGAACAAGCGTGGCTGTTTTTTGTTATCGTTGTTGTTGTTGTTGTTGTTTAGAGTCTTAACCTGTGCTTTGCAACCATTCAAGCAAATATCCAATTCTGTTCCTCTTTTCCTTGAGGGTAACAAATTTAGCCTGGTTTGTTCAAGACTTTCTTGGCTTTTGGCACTAAAATTCCCCTAGTCAGGGAAACCCTCAATTTTGAGGAAACCAGCATAGGTTGGTTATTAAACTTCTTGCCTCAGGGAAAGCTTGGAGAAGAGTTCTTTGGCTTTGTTCCCAAACTTTGAGTCTTTTAGGAAAACTGACATAAATCCTTCAAAAGTCAGCATCATGAAGCAACAACAACATAAAAAAAGGAGGAAAAGTTCTAGATTAAAATAGACTAGGATATAAAGAGAAAATGCAATGTATGGCTCTTAACTAGATCCTGGTTTTTGTTTTTAAGCATAAAAAAACGTTGGAATAGAACATTTGGGGGGAATTCAAATATAAATTAGATATTAGATGATTTTGTGGAACTATAGATAATTTTGTTAGATGTGGTCATTATGTTGTGGTTATGTATGTGAATGCCCTTATTATTAGAAGATTTAGGTTGGAGTACTTAGAGGTGAGGAAACAATGTTGGCAAAATTTTAACAATTTTTTAATCCAATAAAGTTTATAAGGATATTCATTCTAATTATTCTTTCAAAATGAAAGAATAATATTTTGGGAAATAATTTTGGGAAATAATTCAGCAACCATTGAGCAGAATAGGGTTTGAGATGAAAGCAACTTCTCCCTGAACCAGAAAATAATTCCCCCAGAATGGAAGCAAGAGAAACAAGGAAGGAAATAATTGCATATTAGTGGTGTTGACTCCAGGCACATCCCCATGCCCCAAACTTGGCATTGAAGCAGTAAACTTAGTATTGGAGCAGCCAAGAAAGCCCCTGACTGTTGGTACAGACATCCTGATAGATAGATTCCTGGGTAAACAGGAATGACTAGTGACCAGATGCCTGGAATTTTGATCCAAGTACAAGTTATTGGTCGAACCCAAACTAAAACTGAGATTCAGTTTCCATCACCCCAAAGAGTTACATTTTCTTCACATCTGAGTTTATGGACTGTATTTAATGTCTTGTACACTAAACTGGTCCACCAGAAATGTCTACCGAGGCGAGTGACATTTTGGCTGAAACCTGAAAGATTAGTAAGAGTTGACCAGATGAAATGAGAGAATAAGCATTTCAAGCATCCAAAATGGCATGTTTAAGGGATAGGAAGCTAAAGAGACTGTTGTCTTGGAGTAAAGAGATCCACATGGCTGGAGCAGAGAGAGTGAGGGTCAGGGTGACACGAGATCATGTCTCGTGGGCAGGGGGCAAAGGAAATTACAGAAATGACTTTCTCCCCTTCATTTACTCCCTCTTATGAAACTTAGGGTTATTCTGTCTCAACGCCTTGCCCCATTCCAGTGCTCATACCTCAGGGCCCCTCCAAGTGCTTGGTCTGGGCTACAAATTAGAAGATACCCTGTTTAGGCACAACATCTTCACTGAAAAAGGGATGACAAATGAAGCTGAAGTCTTCTGAATCTGTTACCCGTGTTTTTAGGGCTCCTACCACTGGCCCCCTCTCACCTACTAATGCCATTAACGCCTGACCCTAGCCTCCCCACTCCCCAAAAAACACTCTCCAAGTATCTGTGGGTCTCACGTGTTCATAGACAATTCTAGCTGTCTTCACCTGGTGCCTGCAGGTGATCCCTCCTCTGCTGCCCCAGCACCTCTCTTTTAGACAGTGCCCTCTCACCTGGGCACAGTTGTGTCCACCAGGCACCACAGGCTGCCCCTGCAATCAAGGAGGAGCACATGAGGTGCCAAAGCTGTGAGCTATTTTTCTGTGCAGTGGCAAAGAATGCCTACCTCTTCGTGTGTATGCTCAGCTGGTGGGATCCTGAAGTCATATTCCCTCTGCCCAAAGAGTTTACATGGATTATAGAGAAACTGTTTTTTTCAATTTTAGTGCACAAGCTCCCAGTTTTCCCTGGCACTCAGATATATAACCACAGGACATAAACAGGGGTTAGGCACTGGGGCTTTGGTGTACAAGCAAACACATGTCAGACACTAAGCTGTCTCCAAATCACTCCTCCTTTCTGATAATAGAGGCTTTGTTAGTGGTCGGGCTTGTGGTGCCTGGCTCCTACCCACTGGGATGACACTGTTCCTGGGAGGAGCTTCAATCCCTTCTGTAGAGATCTCTGAGTCTGCTCACTGGTTCTCTGAATGTGCCAGACCCATCTGAACCCCAGCAGTGGTCATAGCTTAGACACCTGGGACCCACACTTTTCATCTGTCTCCCAGTAGCTCAGGGTGCTTGAGGAAGGGATGGGGTCTTATTTGCTCTTGTATTCCTGAAAGGTGGCCTGAGCCTAGCATGTAGAAGGTCCTCAATTTATTTTTATTGAAAGACCATCCCATACCCTAGGCCAGTGGTCACCAAACTTCAGCTTGATGAAAATCACTTGAGATATTGTTATCACACAGATTTCTAGGCCCTATCCCTAGAGATCTGACTCATTAGGTCTGGGGTGAGGGCCCAAGAATCTGTGTTTTAATAAGATTCCAGGTAATTTTGATGTAGATGGTTCTTGAATCTCCTTTTGCCTCTGTCTCAAGGCAGGCTTGAACCAGGGACACTATTAGCCCTTTAGCTCCTTTGTGAGAATTAGAAATAGGCACCTCTTCCCCTTCTAGTTGCACCAAGTCCAAGGTCAGGGTTATGATTTGGTAAGCAGAGTTTAGGCTGTAATTTAAGCCCCTTCATCTCCTTTGCCAGGCATCCTCATGCTGTGCACAACCGCACAACTCTTTGCAGCAACCTGGTCTGAAGCCTGTTCCTTCTAAGAGATAGTGCAACTGAGAAATTCATCGTTAAGTCACCCAATCTCTCAGCAAATTCTAAGAAAATATTGGTGTCGAACTGTGCTGGTTACTTGCTCCTGGATATCAGGTGAGCCAGTAACCAGTCTCTAGACCTGTTGGGAGGAGTCTGGGAATATGAGCTTGAAATAGTTAACACATATTGTTAACCTTTGCCACAAATTGGAATCACGTTGGGAGCTTCGAAAGATTCTGATGCCTGGGTCTCACCTCTAAAACTTAATTGAATAGAGGTGCAGCTTCAGCATCAAAAATTTTAAAAGCTCCCCAGGCGATTCTAATGTGCAAAATCTCTGACCCAATAGAGCCCTCGCCCTGATCAGAAGCATGGGGACTGTTGTGTGTCTTCCTAGGGACTGGAGGACTAGGAAGGGGCTCATCTTTCTCACTAGAGAATGAAGCTGGGTCTCTTGTTCTGTGTGGTCCAGCTTTGTGTACAAGTTCCTCAGGCCCTTTTCTCAATGAATGAAAACTTATGCTTGTGCTTCTTGGCATCTCTGCCAGTCACTGTTACCCCTGCAATTTCCGAACACTCTCCTAGACCCAGCACTCCTCTAACTTCCTTCCCCCCAAATAAAATTCATCTATTTTTAAAGTCTCATACACCTCATCAGTTTGATAAACTAGACTTCCACAAGGCATAAATGGCACACAAAACTTAAATACTCTCTCTGAAATACATACCAACAC
Source organism: Pteropus medius (assembly GCF_902729225.1). Classification (NCBI taxonomy): domain Eukaryota; kingdom Metazoa; phylum Chordata; class Mammalia; order Chiroptera; family Pteropodidae; genus Pteropus; species Pteropus medius. Next base: position 6,111,233 of record NW_024354911.1, read on the forward strand.
AATCTGCTACTATGCCACAAAGAAATTAATGGTATAACAGTGAGTTATTATTTTTAAGTGGTGGGAACTCAACTTGGGATGTTGTAGCTTTCTTGGTGGGAAGGAACCTCAAACTTCGAGAAGTAGGAGAGAGTAGCTGAAAGTCTTTTGGGAAGTCTCCACTGTTTTTGCCATTTGTATCAATGGTTGATTTCTACTAATAGTGCTGGTGATGCTATTCTTGCAGAGAGGTTAGAAGAAATATAGAATCTAATTCTCCTATTAGAATGTGAGTTCCTAAAGAGACCATATTCTATTCTTTTTTGAATCCTGCATCTTTCTTACCACACAATTTGAATACTTTTCTCATGCAATACACATTATTATATTTTCAAATTTTAAAAATTCAAATCCAACACCAATTTACTTAGGTGGCTACTTTGTTCTGGGCTTTGAATTAGGTGCTTCCATATGCTATCTCATTCAGTCTTACTAAATTCTCAGGGATTAGGATATAGGCTAAGAGGCTTAGGAAAGATCTCAAAATATGAGATCAAACAAGGTGTGAGTTTCTTTTTTTCTCAAATTATGGTCCAGATGATGGTCCACTAAACAAGTCCAGAGCTTTTTTGTTGGCTCTGACATCTTTAACATGCGGCTTCCATCACTGGGTCCAACACAGCTGCTCTAGCCCAGGGAAGAACATCTGCGTTTCCAGAAGCACAGCCCAGATGTGGGAGAATACATTTTGCTCACATCTTATTGGCTAGAAGTTAGTCATATGGTTATAACAATATTCAAAGTGTGCTTATAAATGTAACCTCTAATTAGATGGTTATATGTCCATCTAAAACTGGAGATTGATATCATTTTTATTTTTTAAGCATTTTATTTATTTTATTATTAATTTCAAGTATGCAGCACATTGGTTAGACTTGTATATAGCTTATGAAACTACCTCCCTGATTACTCTACCTTCTCTCTGGCTCTACACCTAGCCATTACATTATTGCTGACAGCATTCCCTATGTCGTGCTCCCCATCCCTGTCACTATCTCTCAACTACTAATTTGTAATTCTTTAGCTCTTTGCCCCTTTCTCCCAGCTCCCCAACCCCCCTTCCTGTTGGCAGTCACCAGATTATCCTCTGTATTTGTGAGTCTGTGTTTGTTCATTTTGTTCCTTAAGATTCCATATATAATTGAAATCATCTGGTATTTGTCTTTGTCTGACTTATTTTGCTCAGCATAACAACCTCTAGGTCCATCCATGTTGTTGTAAATGGTAGGACTTCATTTTTTGTGGCTAATATTCCATTGTATATATGAAGCATAACTTCTTTATCCAATCATCTCTTGATGGGCATTTAGGTTGCTTTCATATCTTGGCTATTGTGACTAGTGCTGTCATGAACATAGGGATGCATTGATCCTTACGAATTAGTGTTTTGGTTTTCTTTGAATAAATACCCAGGAGTGCAATTGCTGGGTCAAAAGGTAGATACATTTTTAACATTGTGAGAACCCTCCAGACTATTTTTCATAGTGGCTGTACCAATTCGCAATCTCCCCTTTCTCCACATCCTTGTTAACACTTGTTTCTTGATTTATTGATGATAGCCATTCTGACAGGTGTCAGGCGATATCTCATTTGCGGTTTTAATTTGCATTTCTCTGATGATTAGTGACCTTGAGCATCTTTTCATATGTCTATTGGCCATCTGTATTTTCTCTTTGGAGAAATATCTATTCAGGTCTCCTACCCGTTTTTCCATTAGATTTTTGTTTTTTGTTGTTGAGTTGTATGAGTTCTTTATATATTTTGGATATTAACCCCTTATTAGATGTATCATAAGCAAATATCTCCTCCCATTCAGTAGGTTGTCTTTTCACTTTGTCGATGGTTTCCTTTGCTGTGCAAAAACTTTTAGTTTGATGTAGTCCCATTTGTTTATTTTTTCTTTTGTTACCTTGCCCAAGGAGACATATCCAAAAAGAAATTACTAGTAGTAATATGAGAGTTTACTGCTTTCTAGAAGTTTTATGATTTCAGACCTTATATTTAAGTCTTTAATGCACTTTGAATCTACTCTTATATATGGTGTAAGAAGGTGGCCCACTTTCATTATTTTGCATGTATCTGTCCAATTTTCCCAACACCATTTATTGAAGAGACTGTCTTTAACCCATTGTATATTCTTGTCTCCTTTGTCATATATTAAATGAGTGTATAGGCGTGGATTTATTTCTGGGGATATCATTTTTTAATAATTTTTTTATTTTTCAATTACAGTTGACATACATTATATTAATTTCAGTGGTACAACGTAGTGATTACACATATATATAACTTATGAAGTGATCGCCCAGATAAATCTAGTACCTATCTGACACCATACACAGTTATTACAATATTATTGACTATATTCCTTAAGCTATTCTTTACATCTCCTCGACTATTTTATACCTACCAATTTGTACTTCTTAATCTCTTCCCCTTTTTCACCCGTCTCCCAAACCTTCCTTTCAACTGGCAGCCATCAAAATGTTCTCTGTATCTATGAGGTTGTTCTTTTTTGTTTGGTAGTTTATTTTGTTCTTTAAATTTTTACATATAAGTGAAATCATATGGCATTTGTCTTTTGCTGTCTGACTTACTCCACTCAGCACAATACCCTCTAGGTTCATCCACACTGTTGCAGATGGCAGGATTTCATTCTTTTTATGACTAATAGTCTAGTGTGTGTGTGTATGTGTGTGCGTGTGTGTGTGTGTGTGTGTACCTCTTCTTTATCCATTCATCCATTGATGGACACACAGGTTGCCTCCGTTTCTTGGCTATTGTAAACAATGCTGTAATGAACATACTGTTTCACATGTCCCTTCGAAGTAGTGTTTTGGATTTGTTTGAATAAATGCCCAAAAGTGGGATAACTGGATCCTGGAGATTGATATTATTAAACAAGGGAAATTGCATATTGATGGGCAAGTCTCATAAAACACCTCATACCTATGAATGAGTATCCTAGTTCTTACTGAAGCTAGAAATGAACTATAGGAAGGTTGATTTCCTGCCCAGAGATATCCTTAATGTATTCAGAATGTATTCAGAATTAAGTTGTCTCTGAAAGGCTACCTCAACTTATAATTTCCAATGGAGGAAAATACATATCAGCAACTAGAATGTTTGTGTTTCTCATTCAGGCTAAGATTTTCCTGGTATGCAGCTACTTAGAAGACCAAATCATAATATACACTAGCATATACTGAGCATCTAATCTGGGTCAGGTGCTGTGCTAGACATTTTCCACAAATTATCGAATTTGATCTACATCCTCAACTTGATGAGGTAAGGATCATTCGAACCATTTTTACAGGTAAGAAAACTCAACAACAGAGGGTTGTTGTGGCAAGGCTGGTGTCTGAATCCAGGTCTCTTTGATATCAGAGCAAGTGATTTTTCCACTACACTCTACTGCTTATGTGGGAACTTTTCTCATAAGCTTCAAGACATCCTTGGTGATGTTTTCACTGGCTGTGCCTCTCTGTACAGATTTCTGCTCTAGCATTTGTTGCAGTAGACATTATTATTATTAAAGGCTATCTTTTCCAGGCTCTCTCCATCTCCTGGTATTTACGGATCTTGTCTTAGTCATTTTACAAAATTGAGGCCAGCACAGGGCCTGGTATTTGTTACATGCTTAAACAGATGATTAAAAGAGTAAATAAAATTCCCCCTTTTATATACTATAATCAAATGCAGACTCTTTACTGAACCCCTACCCCATATTATCAATTCTTGCCTTCAACACTTAGTCCACTCCCAAATTCGCCACATTAATATCTTATTCTAAGTCCTTGGTTTCCATCTCTAGTGTCAGGGACACTTCAAAATATTTCCAAATGATTCCAAAACAACAACCTTTTACATACTGGAAAGGTTTTCCAGAGCTGAGTTTTTACTTCAACCTAAACTCAATCTATCCTGATGCTTTGTCAATGTGTTTTATTTTATTTTATTTTTTTATCCTCAGAAGCGCTGGGAGAAAGCTATTTCCCATTTTGAGTTTACTATAAAAATAAGCCCTCAAGATTCCAGAAAAAGGGACTGCTGCCAGCTCCAAACTGAGGTCACGATTTTGTTGAAGGAGACTTTGCTAATCATCTCGATGCTGATGCAAACTTCCTGAAATGATGCTCAACACCAGCCTGGGTGGGACTAGCCTAATTCTCCAGCCACAGAACAGTGAAGGAAGGAGCTGGAAACCAGATGGATCCTTTAAAAGGTTTGGTTCCTTCACCAATGACACAAATGATAGAGTGTGTGGGTAGGACTAATCAAATGAAATGTGAAGCTGCTTTAAAAATTCCATGCAAATTTTGCATTTGATTCCACAGTATATTTCAAGTTGTTTAAAAAATTATGTATATATATATATATATGTACACACACACACACACACACACACACACACACATTCTTGAAAGCCTGGCAGAAGGGGGGTTTGTACTCTTGAGGGTACGCATTCCTTAATGGGAAGAGCTTGGGGATGGATGATATCTGACGTATTCTCTAGATTCAAAATTCTTTTACAAGGAGTCAGGAATAAATAAATAAATAAATAAATAAGTAAATAAATAAATAAATAAATAAATGAATGAAATCAGAATCAGCATAGGCAAATGTATTTGAATCTAAGGGTATAAAACTCCTTTTTTTTTTTTTCAAAACTCTAACCAAATAAAACATTTCTGCAGACCAGATTCATTCACCAACTGCCAATTCTCAAACTATGGTGCCCTAGGAATCTATATTTTTAGAAAAGTCCTGAGGGAACTCTTATTATCAGGCCCCTGGAAACTCTGAGGTAATGTATGTATGAATTATTCATAAACTGTAAAATCTGGTACGAATGTGAGGCATTATCATGGGTAAATATAATAACCCTGCTGTCTTTGCTACACGGGATGGTTTAAATGAAAGAATGTATATTGCTTTGTGAAGTTCAGGAACTAAAGTTATCAGATCTGGAGATGTGGAGGAGGGCTACAAATCTCTCTCCTCTTGATCCTCATCACAGGGGTGGACCAGGTGGGTAGAGGTTCTATAAGCCCTATAGCCCTGGAGGGGGGCAGCGCTGGCGTGGAAAAGATTCTCTCCACTACTTGCCTCTTTTTTCCAGTAGCTTAGACCCAGGGCTATGAGCTATTCTGGTGAAGAACGCCAAGGGTCTCTCTCTTCCTTCACTTACTTACACATTCTAAGGCTTTTTCTATCAAAAGACAGATATGACAAAGAAAGGGATGCAGATTTCAAAACTGACACCTTAAAAAAGCAGGGATGTCCCTGCATCCCTGGGTCTCTTTTGGCCCCAGCCCAGACACCCAGGCCCCCATGTGTGGTGTTCTTGTACAAAGGAACTGTTTTCCTAGAGACACTGGACCTCTCCTGACTTGCTTCTCTATATCAAACTGTATTGGTCCAGAATTCTGTTCTTTTGGAGTCCTAGTGTGGAAAATTAATACGATAAATTCTGTTTAAGGCACTAAATTAAGAGCTTCCTGAAAGCGGATTCAGAACTTTGCCTTTTAACAAGACCTCCGAATGATGCTGAAGTTCACTGAAGTTTGAAAGCCACTGTACTATATTGCTTAGATTATTCCCTGAACATATGTTCATAGATTCTGATTCAGGAGGTCTGGATGGGCCTAGAGAATTTGCTTTCCTAACCAGTTTCCAGGTAAGGCTGGTGCTGCTGGTCTGGGGGCCACACTTTGAGAAACGCCGTTATAGGGCATGACAGGCACCAAGTCCCGACCTCGCAGGACGCACAGTCTAGGGCGGTTATACATACCAGAGAGACTAACGGTGGAGATTTCAGTCATCTTGGCAGGTCAGCGGGGAAGACACGCAGGAGGCATCGAAGCCCCTTAAGTTGCTGCCTGTGGCTCGCCCCCAGAGTCATCTACAAAATGAGAAGTAAGATGTGCTGCGTCCCTCCACTTCTCGGGGCAGCAGTGAAAGGAGCACGCTGGAGGTCGGAGCCCTGGCTCCTCCCCTCGGGTTTGGGCCCGGCGAGCAGAGGGCGCGCACTGCAAGGCTCGGGGGTCCGAGGATCGTTCCGGGACAGGCCTCTGCGGGAGGAGAGCAGAGGAAGTCGCCCCCCTTCCCCCTTCGCGGCCCCGCCTGCGCTTGCTCCCTGCTAGCCGCCCGAGCGGTGGCGGCTGCAGCGCGGGGCGGGGCGCCGCGACCCCCGTCCCTCCCCGGCCGCCTCCGCCCCCTCGGTCGGAGACGCCGCCGCCCGACTGGCTCGGCCTCGCCGCGCGGGGACCGTAGACCCGGCCGGCCCGAGAGCCATGGCCCAGCCCAGCGAAGAGGCTCTGCCCGGGCCCGAAACCGCGGTGCAGATCCGCGTCGCCATCCAGGAGGCCGAGGACGCGGAGGAGCTGGAGGACGAGGAGGAGGGCGCGGAGGCGCTGGGCGCGGGGGACCCGGCTCGGTATCTCAGCCCCGGCTGGGGCAGCGCCAGCGAGGAGGAGCCGAGCCGCGGGCACAGGTAGGCAGGCGCGGCGGCGCGCCCGGCCGAGTGGGAGCCGCCGACCCCCGGGTCCCAGGGAACGGGTCGGGGATGACAGCCCAGCGATCGGGGTCAGCCCCGCCGCCGGGGACGCTGCTCTGGGCCGTCTCGTGGTGTCAGAACCGGCTTGTGACAGTCGTTGGTGCTCCGGTCCACAGCTTTGTAACCCCACCAAGGCTCCCTCCTGGGGCTGGCGGCGAGGACCTGAGGGCTCTGGACGTGGGCATGCTCTGGAACCTAGGCGGAAGTCCTTTCTGGGCTATCCTCGACCTGTCCTCCCCAGGAGGAGCCTCTCCTTGCGTGAGCTCACCCAAAGACCCTCGGAAAAGCCTAGCCCAGCCTGGTCTTCAGCTCCGAGGCTGCGCCCCAACCCCAATCCACCCCCGTCCGCGTGGTCCCATCTAGCCCTCACTGCCCTGTCTGCTTATCAGTCCAAATGGCTTCCTCAGTCTCTGCTTGGGGGCAGGCCAGGCAAGGCTGACACTTGCCGCTGGTGGATCCCAGGAGGACTGATTTCATGGTGTAGAGAGCTCTCTTGTCCTGATTTGGGATCACTTCAGGGCTTGCTGCCTGCATCCTCCCCTGCTTGGGGATTCCCATTTTCATCCAGCCTTCTCCATCTGACTTCTATTCTTGCATCATCATCTTGCTTCCTTGGCGTTGAGTTCTTGGGTGATGGGTAATCTGGAACGGGGTATGGCACAAGAAGCCACCTGTCTAACCTGGCCTCTGGGCCCAGGGACTCTGCACATGCTTTTAGCTGTCAGGACTCTGTGGAATTATTCTGTGGCAGGCATATATTTCCTAAATTGGAAGAAAACTCAAGGTCATAAGGAGACTGAGGCCAGAGCTGACTGACCCCCATCACTGGCTGACCCTTTCCCAGTGGAAAGGGTATGGATTTAGGGACCCAAAGATTCAGGGCAGTTCAGTGGAGACAGAGGTATTCGAGGAGGAAAATCTAGCCCAACAGTTTAAAGCAGGAAAGCTGGGCCACAGTAGATGAGACAGTAGATATATTAACACTTCATGTACTGTAAAGCTTGATTCATTCATTCAGCTCTGTGCAGAGTGTTGAGAACATATAAATAATGAATCCAGAGTCACTGGCATCTCACAGTCTTGAGAAGGCAGCCACCTAGTAGAAAAATTTTAGAAGTCATGTGTAATAGCCCCTAGTGATTTATCTTCCTGCCTTTTTTTTTTTTTTTTTCTTGCCCGTGACTGGCAAAAAGATGTCCCCTATCCTGGAGGCTAAGTTTTGAGACTGTACCATTAGCAGGGATTAAAGCTCTACTTATTTCTTGGGCCCGGAAAGGCCCCTTATGAGATCTAGGAGAATATGATCCTCAGTTCTGGTAGGCCGCTTGCCCTCACCCCCAACTCTCTCCCTCCTTAGCCACCTTTCTCTCCCCGTTTCAGTGGCTCGAGTCTCATAGAGCATTCAGTGTGAAGCATTTCCTGCTGCCCACTGGCATAGCATTGAACCCAGAAAATCCCTGGGGCTCTTCGGGGTAGTGGAGCTGACAGAGCCCAGCAGGCAAATATCCAGAGCACAAGGAGATGCAGCCAAGAGCAAGATCCACACTGTCCCCTGTTTGGGCCTATCCTGGCATGGGAGCAGCCACCACCCTGAGTGAGCACTTCTCGGCTCTCAAAGCCTGCAGTAGAAAGCCCAGGTTCCTAAATCTGCCTGGTGAGGTGTGGCACCCACCCACATCATCCCCTCAGCTCATTGTTCCCTACCCTGCCAGTCCTAACAATTCTTACTCCCAGACAACCGACCCCCTCTGGGTCCCTGAACACAAGGTGAAGTTTGTGTGTACATGCCTTTGCATTCACACTTCTAGGTCGCTCTGATTGACTGATTTCTAGTCAGCCTGAAAAGCTTCACTGCCTCTTCCCGACCACCCCATCCTTACCCCAAAGCTGGATTTGTTTCTGCTCTTTTGTGTTGCTGTAGCCCTGTCCATTTTATGCGTAGCACTTACCCACAATTATAATTCTAGAGTTCTCTCTCCCACACCAGAATATGAGCTCTGCGAATTTAGGGACCATGTATGCCCCGTTCTCATTGTATCCTCAGCACCTGGCACGTAGTGGGTGCTCTATAAATATTCGTTGAATGGATACACGTCTCTGTCATCACACTCATTTCAAGGAGTTGAAATACTTGTGTGTTTCTCCTCCACTAGAGAGTGAGATCCTTGAAGGCAGTGACCTTGCCTGAATCCTCTCCATGTCACCAGTACCTAGCCCAATATCTGGCTTATACCCGGGGGAAAAGGAATAAATGGAAATAAGGAAACATCTTTATAAGCTCCAAATGTTCATTAGTTTTCTCCTCACATCTTGTTCACTAAAAAGATCTCTCTTTCTTTTAATCTTTTTTTTTAACTTAAAAATTTTAAACATAAAATGTGATAGAGTAGTACTGTGAGCATTCATATATGTATCCATCATTGAGACTTAACAAATGTCAATATTTTCCCATATTTGTTTGGACATATAGTGTGTATGGTTTTCCCTGAACCATTTGAGAATACCTCGTATAAGACTTGTACCATAAGTCCTTTATTTTGTAGTGTTTTATTGATGATGACGTTCTCCTGTAAAATCATAACACTATTATTGCAATTAAGAAAATTAACAATAATTCTCTAATATAATTCCTAAAGTAGTCTAATAGCCAAGTTCCATATTTAGGTTTCCTGAAATTGTCTCATTTTGTGTTTTATAGCTGTTTCTTTTTCCCCTTAAACCAGAATCCAATCCAGGCCAAGGTGCTTATTATGTTTCTTTAGAATTTTAAAATCTAGAACATTACTTTTTTTAAAAAAAAAATTTGCTATCTCAGAACTAAGAGGCCAGATGTCTTGATTGTCTCACAGTTCGAATTGGTCTAGTAATGTTCTCGTTGTCCATTTTAACTTGCTCCTTTGTACCAGGCATTTCCTATAAACTGGAATTTATTACTAAAGGCTCGATTAGACTCAGATTAAACATTTTGTCAAGAATACTTCCTAGGCAATGCCATGGACTTTTCATTGCATCACCTTAGGCAGCATTCATCATTAGTGATGCTAAATTTGACTTCTTGGTTAAGGCTATCTCTCCATTGAGATTAACAAGTAATATGTGTGGGCTTGTGAATATTCTTTCACCAATGACCTTTCGCCTAGTGTTTTTATCATCTGCTGATGATCCTTGCTTGAATCAATTCACTGGAGATTACAAATTGGTGATTTTGTAATTTTATCATTCTTTGAACATTTATGAGTTGTCATTCTTCTGTAAAAGAGCTTTGTAGAGTTTTCACTAAAGAAGCAAGCAGACATGGTTAATTATTTCCCCTTTCTTTGAGCATTTCCTTGCTTTCTGATACTAGATATTCTAGGCTTAATTTGTATATCTCCTACTCTAGTCATGAGATCCTGCCATTTCCACAGAAATCCCTGTTTTTTTTTCAAATACTAGTGGGAATGTATTTAGAAATGAAGAGTTAGAATTAAGAGTGCTAATCTCTATTGGGACATGATTGCTTTTAGGCCCTTTCAATGGACATAACTAGAAAATATATTTTTAAAAAATAAATTTATGTTGATAATTACAATTAAAATTTAATATAGGGCTTTTGCTTTACTTTTATTTTTTACACTGGAAATCTTGATTCCTAATAAATTGACCTATTTACTTGCTTGCTTTGTCTTACAATATGTGAAAATGATTTAAAATTATAATATTAAATTAATTTATTAATTGTACTAATGTTAAATATTAGTACAATTAATAAAATCACTGAACACATCTACTTCTCACTTAACAAACAGAAACATCTAGGTTTCTCTCTCTCCGTGATCTCTGGGTTGGTGCCAGAATGAAATGATTGCACAAGCTATCATTTCCCTGTTCTGGATGATGATGATGAAAGCCTCGTTTATCAATGCCAATTTTGTGCCAGACTTGAAACGAAGTATTTTATATACCTTATCTCTGTTCCACACCACAAACCATTATTTAGATCTGCAGAGACATCCACACGTTGTACTCTTTTCCCAGGCCCTAGGAAATATACCAGAACACCATGTCACAAGCCAGGTCATGATCTCTGTAATAAATATATAAGAACCTGTGAGCTACACAAACACACGATGTGGCCTCTGCTAGTGGCATCCAAAATGTAGTTGTTCCTAAGATGCCTGTTCCAAGTTGAAGATGTACTTATCTATGTCTTCAGTCTGCCTCTATAAAGAAAGTTTATCTTTTGAATCTGCCCTCAGTTTTTATATTGCATTATTAATTTGGTTGCCTTTTGAACCTTTTTGGATTCATCATCTTTTTCTAGAGGCGAGGCAAAAGAAACTTCATACAAGTGGTACCAGACCCTAATGTTTTTCAGAAATGATGTTTTCTCTTTTGTGTTCAAGATCCTTCTTGTTGTTATCCAATTTCTTCCTGGTCTTGTGGCCAAAGCACCAAATTACACCATCTGCAAGGATAGATGAATCCAAGAATCTTTCCTGTGTTGAAAGTCACATTACTCCATCATTTTAGGATATTTTCTTTGTTTAAGGTATCATTTGATTAACCCCTCAATTAACATATCTGAATTAGCTTGAGATTTAATGAGAAAAGCAGTTTTGGAGATTTTATGCTGCACTTATTTCTCCAATTTATTAATAAAGATGATAAATATTTGAACACTGGTCTGTGGAGCTCAATCATCAGTTTTGAAATGTGGCCCCTTATTTCTACACTTTGTTTCCATTTCCAGCAGGTTTACAACTATTACAAAATAGCTCATCACCACTCCCAATTTGCAATGCTTTGTTTAAAATGAAACAATAATGTATATGTAAAACTTAAATGTAAAACTTTTCTGAAGTCCTCTTGAAAGGCCGCTAACAAGATATTCATTGGTAACCATACTTTCTGTCTCAAAGAATCCTGATAGGTATGATTTGCCCTATGGAAATGATTCACTTTATATTGACGATATTTTTAAAATTTTTACAGTGTTCAAGGCTCTGGGTTGGTGCCAGAATGGAAGAAACCAATATGAATCCTACTCTCCAGACACAGTTCAGGGCACTAAAAAAACGTGCATGCAAGTAGTTCTGAAACAAGTATAGGCAAATGTTAGTTGAAAGTTGAAATGATTTTCTTCCTAGGAGAGTTGCATTTGAGATGGACCTTGATGTGTAGCTAGGATTTAGACCTGAGAGTCAAGGGCAACGCATTCAGGGAGATGGGAACAGCATGCACAAAGGCATAGAGTCCAGAAACTATGAGCCTTACAAAGAACTATGAGTCTTTTTTATTTGCTTGAAGCAAATAAATCTCAAAGGAAATAGATAGAAACAAGTGTGGAAGCTGGTTATAGCCAGATTTTAAATAAATCTGACTAAAGAGCTAAGGACTGTGGATTTTATTTAATATGAACTAGGAAACATTATTGTTGTTGTTGTTGTTAACATTATCATTAAAGTAGAGCAGTGACATAGTTCTTCTTCAAAACATGTAATAAAGCATAGAGCAGAAGAGATTTAACCCAAAATACAATTAAAGTGTATTTTTCTGTGTATACAAGGGTAGGGCATGCCTGCCAGTTGGCATGCCCTACCCTTGTATATTGAGCCACCGAAGAAGAAAACCAATAGTAGTATACAGCTGTAGAGGGAACCCACATGACCTACCAAGGAAAAGCAACCCAGACCTTCATTCTTCAAAATGAATAGCAATGGAACCTAACTCCCCACTCCTCAAGTGTAGGCTGTATATAGCGACTTCCTTCCAAAATGTACAATGTGGAAAGAGAGAAAAGAGAGTCACTCTGTAGTGGAGACAGACTACCTCAGCGAGGTGACCAGAGTCAACATCCACAGTGATCAGTCGTATTGAAAGTATCTACCCTTGATATGATGTGGTGAAATGGAAATTTACTTCTGTAGTCCTCCCCAAAATCCATATCCCCAGTCTAATCATGAGAAAAATATCAGACAAATCCCAAATGAGGGACATTCTACAATATACCTGAACAGTACTCTTCACACACTGTCAAGGTCATCAAAAACAAGGAAATTCTGAGAAACTGTCACAGCCAAGAGGAGCCTGGGGATATATGATGACTAAATGTAATGTGGCATCCTGGATGGGATCTTGAAACAGAAAAAGGACATTAGATAAAAACTAAGGAAATCTGAATAAAGTATAAACTTTATCTAATAATAATATATCAGTATTAGTTTATTAAATGTATCATACTAATGTAAGCTACTAATAATAGAAGAAGCCTGTTGTGGGGTACATGGGAACTCTTTGTACTATTTTACAATTTTTCTGTAAACCTAAAACTATTATAAATTTCTTTTTTAAAATCCTTATTAAGAAAAGATAAACCATTTACCAGTGGCATGAAGAAAGTCAATGACATGAAAGTCAAGTGGGAAAAGTGACCCCCAAAGGCTATAGAGGTGACACTATTGGAAACAAAAAGACTAAAAAATATATACTCCACTTAGTACCCTGAAAGAGAATTTAAAATGTTGCATCCACAAAGCAAGAACAAGATGCTCTTAAAAAAGGAACAATCTGAAGATATAGAAGAGTTCTTAGAGAATAAATAATCACTGAAATTAAAAAATTCACTAGGAAAAGTTTGAAGATAATGTCAAGGAAATCTCTTACTATGCAAATCAATGACAAATGTAAAGACGGACAGTATGAGAGAAAAGATAAGATGTAGAGGATCAATCCAGGTGGTCAGTCAACTAATAGGACTTACAGATATGTAATCTTAGTGAATGCCTTTGCTCTGCAGTGAACACTGTTTACATAGTCATAATAATAATATGTTGACTTTCAACTTTTACTATCTATCTGTATACAAAACATAGAAAATTAATTACAGAATAGAATGTAAATATTATGAACCATGACAAAACGAAATAAAGGTACACCTGATAGAATTTGAAAGGTCGGAAATGAAAGAAGTGAAGCAAAGTGTAGAGTAATAATATATGATCATATATAGTGAGGAATTGAGAAATATCATTTAATGTTGGTGGAATAAGAAACAGAGTTTTAAGTATATTATTTAACAACACAATTAGAAGACTAATAGAAAAAACAAAAATAATGTAAAATTTTAAAAATTGAAAAAAGAGGCTTTGGGAGATGAGTGATTCCAAATCCTTGTGTAAGAGGACATAAATACTGGCAAGTGAGAAACAGAGCTATGAGCATGTGTTATAGAGACTGTAAGGCAGCTCTCAAGAACTAAACGGTTGGATAGAGGTTCCCTCTAGGGGGGAGAGGTGGAACAGGGAATTGTTTTCTTTGTAAATTCTCTGAAATATTTTATTTTAGTTTTTGCTATGTATATGTATTACTCTAATTTTGAAGATTCATTTTTTCCAGCTTTATTGAAATATAATAGACAATTAGTTGCTTGTATTTACATTGTACAATTCAATGAGTTTTTTTTCAATTATATTTGGCATACAATAATATATTAGTTTCAGTCATACAGCATAGTGGTTAGAAATCAGTGTAACTCATAAGTAATCACCCCACTAAATCTAGTACCCCTCTTTCCCTTTACATGTTTATTACAACATTAACTGCTTTCTTTATGCTATACTTTATATCTCTATGTCTATTTTATAACTATTCATTTGTACTTCTCAATCCTTTTGCCCTTTTTCACTATCCACCCACCCCCTCCCATCAAGTAGCGCTAAAATATTCTCTGTATCTATTAGTTTATTTCCATTTTTGTTGTTTTTCTTATTTATTTTGTTCTTTAGATTCCACATGTTCATGAAATCATGTGATACTTGTCTTTCTCTATATGACCCATTTTATTTAGCATAGTACCCTCTAGGTACATCACGGCAATATCTTTTTTCCATCTCCTTACTTTTAGTCTGTGTGTGTCTTTTAATCTGAAGTGAGTGTCTTGTAGGTATCATATGTAGAGGTCTTGTTTTCTTATCCATTCAGCTACTCTATCTTTTGGTTGAAGCACTTAATTCTTTTCCATGCATGTTGATACAAATGTAGTTATTACCATTCATTATTCATATTTTTGATACATGTTTTTTTTTCCTTAAAGAAGTCCCTACAACATTTCCTTCAATACTGGCTTAGTGATGAATTCCTTTAACTTATTTTTGTCTGGGAAGCTCTTTATCTGTCCTTCAACTGTAAATGATAGCTGTGCTGGATAAAGGCTTCTTGGTTGTAGATCCTGGGTTTTCATCACATCAAATATTTTGTACCGAGCCCTTCTGTCCTACGTAGTTTCTTTTGAGAAATCAGCTGCCAATCTTATGGGTTCTCCCTTGTAGGTAACTGCTTTTCTCTTGCTGCTTTTAAGATTCTCTCTTTGTATTTAACTTTTGGCATTTTAATTATGTGTCTTGATGTGGGCCTCTTTGAGTTCCTCTTTTTTGGGACTCTCTGGGGTTGTATGTCTATTTCCTTCACCAAGTAAGGGAAGTTTTCCATCATTATTTCTTCAAATAGCTCTCAACTTCTTGTTTTTCTTCAGATACTCCTATGACATGAATATTTTTACATTTTACTGTGTCCCATAGGCTCTTTAAATTATCATTATAGTCTTGGCTTCTTTTTTTTTCTTGCCATTCTGATTGAGTGTCCTTGGTTTCCCCATCCTCTATGTCAGTGGTTCGATCCTCTTCTTTATCCATTCTGTTGATTCCCTCTAATATACTCTTCATCTCAGATAATGTGTTCTTCATTTCTGATCATAACTGATACAGAGTCACCACCCGACACACTATGGATTGTTTACTATGAAACTGTGAAAGGAAAATGAGCTTCTGAGATAGATAGCTTGATTCTGGACACAGTGAATTTGAAGTCAAAATGTTAGGCAACAGACATATGAAAAGATGCTCGAGGTCACTAATCATCAGAGAAATGCAAAGTAAAACCACAATGAGATATCACCTCACACCTGTCAGAAAGGTTATCATCAATAAGTCCCAAAACAGCAAGTGTTGGTGAGAATGTGGAGAAAAGAGAACCCTCATACACTGCTGGTGGGATTGCAAATTGGTACAGCTGCTGTGGAAAACAGTATGGAGGTTCTTCAAAAAATTAAAAATGGATATACATTTTGACCCAGAAATTGCACTTCTGGGTATTTATCCAAAAAGAAAAACAAAACAAACAAACAAATAAAAATAAAACCCAAACAATAATTCATAAAGATCTATGCACTCTAATATTGATGGCAGCACAATTTACAATAGCCAAGATATGGAAGCAGCCTCAATGCTCATCAACAGATGATCGGATAAAGAAATTATGGTTCATATATACAATGGAATGTTACTCAGCCATTAAAAAAAATGAAATCGTACCATTTGCAACAACATGGATGGACCTAGAGGTTATTATGCTGAGTGAAATAAGTCAGACAGAGAAAGATAAATACCATATGATTTCACTTATATGCAGTATCTAAGGAACAAAAAGAACAAATTAATCAAAAACAGACTCACAAATATAGTGGACAATTTGGTGATGCACAGAGAGGAGGCGAGTTAGGAGGCTGGGAGAATGGGGTGAAGGGTTAAAGAAGTACAAATTAGTAGTTGATAGTTGGTCACGGGGAGCATGGAAGAGGGAATGTAGTAGCATTAATATGATGGCTAAGTGGAGCAATTGGAGGGATCATTTTATGAACACTATAGATGTCTAACCAATGTACTGTATACTTGAAACTAATTTAAATAAATAAATTTATTTAAAAAATGTTAGACAGGCAAGGCAGTTAGGAATTGAGAACTGGAGCTCAGGAATGAGGGAAGGATGGAGGGGTGAGAGGAGAGGCAGATTTGAATTGAATGAACTAACCAGGAGCTGAAATGTAGAGGTTGTCAGAGTTAAGAAGAGATCCTTGGGGAATACCTACATTTAAAAATGGAAAAAGAAAGAGGAGACAAAAGGAAGTTAAATGGGGAGAAGAATCAGAAAAGAGTAAGTCATATAAGCCCAGGGAGAAGAGTATCAAGAAGAAGGTGGTCAGCAGTGCCCCATCTTGGGTCAAGAGGACCTAGATGGAAAAAAGTCCCCTAAATATGGCAAGCGGATCTTTTGTGGATGTCCAGACACAGAACAAGCTTGGAGGGAGGTGGCACAAGGGAGCTCTAGGCAAATCTGATTGGATGAGCTTCTTTTTCTTAATCAAGTCCAAGGTAGAATCATCTGCAGGGAGTAAGACCTTTCCATGGCAGACCTTGGGAAGAACAGGAAGCTCTAGAATGGGTACTGGCAAAGTTGAAAAATTACATCACCTTCCATTATGTTTTATTCCTTTACAAATACAGTTTTTCTAATAGCATCAACTGCTCTAGTTTGGGAGTTGGACTTACTGGTACCTTGGTCCCTCTGATGATCTGGTCACTTCTGATATACTAGCCATTTGTAGTAAGTTAGACCATTTTGCTAATACCCCTAAGTTCTCCCGAAATTCTTCATTGGTCATTATCACACACCTTACTCCATCCTCTGCTTTTATTGTCATCTCTGTCAGGTTGGCTCAGAATTTCCTATGCATTTGCAGTTATTTTATCTGGTATAGTCAACTTATGTTTTAACTACCATTTAGCATATAAAATTTCTCTAATAAAGTGAAAATTCGTTCTGTCTATCTTGCTTCGCCTTTTTCATTGATTGTCCCACTGACATTTTCCTTTGGCAAGTTTTGAAGACCTCTTCTCAGTGTAGTATTACTATCAGAGTCTTTGGCTATACGTAATAGAAAACCCAACTAACAAGTGAATTAAACAAATAGGATTTTATCTTTCTCATGTAATTAGAAATCTGTAGGAAGGTAGTTATAGGAATTGGCTCAGACGCTCAACAACATCAATAAATCAGGCCAAGCTGATTCTCTCGGTTGTTCCTTATGGCAGTAAAATAGACACTACAGATCCATCACATTTACACTCAAAACAGAAAAAGGGGAAGGGGCAGAGCCAAAAAGTTTTCACTTGCGTGTTATTGGCCATCACATGACAAATGGCTACTGCCTGTAAGATAAGCTGGGAATATATATATTTAGTTTTTTCCCTTTC